>NW_024473085.1:0-1518 GCF_017654505.1 Polyodon spathula | reverse complement strand
CATCTAATAAGATCAAATTATCATTTAAACAAAGGACTATTTTGTTAAAATATTTAAAAAAATAAGAGTTGGGGAGAGTATGTAATCATACCAACTATAAAACAGGCTTCATTCACAAAAGACCTGGTGAAGTGCAATGAGCCACGTGGTGCTGCTGTTCTTCTATCCCGATCCACACTCTTCTGATGAGGTACGTCCTGTAAGAAAGCCTCACGATTCAGAGACACTGCGCTCGTCACACCCCTGGCTGACCGTACCTGTGATGGCTTTGCTGTCACTCGCAGGGACTTCTTCCACAGAGTCCTCCACGACATCATCGTTGATCTGTTGCCACGGCTCCAGCTCCTCCTCCTCGCACTCCATGAACAGGTCCGTGTCCGCCATGCTGAAAAACAACAGCGCCGGGGTTTACACAGAGCCAGCCCCCTCTGACATCAGCCACAGGCAGCGCTCCAGACAACACAGGCAAAGGGTGTTTCACGCATTCAACAAATACGAATTCACACACAATATTTAAACTGAACGTGTAAAGAACACGCAGAGCAATTCTGCTGCACAGCTCCAGTGTGCCTGTTATCAAGCTGCCTGGGCTTGCTGCTTCCCAGCATCTCGATGGTGAATACACGGAATGACGGGACAGCTTGGAGCCTGCCTGGAAATTGCCAGGAACAGCAACAATGTAAGGCTGTAGTTAATGCAAACCCTGTAACTTAAGGTATGTACAGCACTGAAAGTATACATTACTTCAAAAGGTTTACTCCCCCAAAATACATTTTACACATATAGTGCCTAAATTGGGGAGTAAATAACTCAATGACCCAAAACCTTATCTGAAGCGCTGGTTGTAAGTAAGGCTGTATTTTATCCCCCATGGCTCTCACGATTTTCATGAAATTTACCCATTGCCATGTAATATGTAGTTCCCCAGTGAAAACTCCCATTTCTAAAAGAATAGTGGAAATAGACATACTGTTACCAATTAAACAAATACAGGAATGTTTGCCTGATTGGAGCTGCACTGCATTCAGGAGCCTGGCCGCAGGTTTACTTTGCTTCTGGTAAATCAGTGCTTATCAATCTGTTTTGGTCCCTTTGCAATTGTTGCTCTCCTGAATGGTACCACAGCTGCAATAAAAGGCAGATCTGCATTTCTTTTTTCCCCTGTTCAATATGTAACATACGTCACCACAGCTAGGGACTGACAAACTGCTGGTTTAGGACAGAATACCAAAACAGTGGGCTTAATTCTTAACTTTCAACGACATGCCTTTGAATGCACAGAATTAAGACAGTATTTAGGAATCTCTTTGGAATCATTCGCTTTGGATTCAGAAAATTATAAATAACACAAAATAGTCTGCACTGAAAGCGTTTAGGCCAAGCATTAAGGTTACAGTGGGGGAAAAAAAAAATTGGGTAGGTAGGTGGGTCCCCACTGAGGCACCAGCCGCAGTGTCCTAGTGCTAGCAGCAATGCCAAAAAAAAATTACGGCAAAAGTCTTATCAGAACCAGTTCCG
>NW_024473084.1:0-10111 GCF_017654505.1 Polyodon spathula | reverse complement strand
CCTAAGTGTGCTTTGATTTCATATATATGGAAAGGCTGGCCCTGGGCCACATTGAAACGGTGGCCTAAATCTTGGCTGTCCCTGGGCTGCCTTTTCTTTTTTGGAGCATTGTCTGGTTCTTTGGCTGCTTGTGTGGGTGTGTGGCAAGATGACGAGTGGTGGCATCAGGCAGGTCAGAAAGTAAACAAAGGCAGCAAAGGTAGGTACGGGGAACGAGACGCGATTGCGCTCGGCTTTTAATAAAAATGAAATAATACACCAAACAAAAGGGCTCGGTGGATAAAATAAGCCAACAAACAAATACCTTGTGGTACAGCGGTAGCAGCTGCTTCTCTTATGTTCCTCAGCTCAACACAGTATTCCCGTCTCAAAAATGCCTCGATCAGCCTGGAACAGGATCTTTTAAGCTGTGGCTGGAGCCTTAATTAATTATCAATAAAACAATTACCTTGTTAAGGCTCCAGGCTTCTCATAGGTTTTAATTAAAAAAAACACTAAAACACTGGATTTACCTGTATTCACCTGTACAGCACACTCATGGATCAGGCTGGATTTACCTGTATTCATGTGTACAGCACACTCGTGGATCAGGCTGGATTTACCTGTATTCATGTGTACAGCACACTCGTGGATCAGGCTGGATTTACCTGTATTCAAGTGTACAGCACACTCGTGGATCAGGCTGGATTTACCTGTATTCATGTGTACAGCACACTCTTGGATCAGGCTGGATTTACCTGTATTCAAGTGTACAGCACACTCATGGATCAGGCTGGATTTACCTGTATTCAAGTGTACAGCACACTCTTGGATCAGGCTGGATTTACCTGTATTCAAGTGTACAGCACACTCGTGGATCAGGCTGGTTTCTCCATGTCTGATTGCAAGCATTTCAGGAAGATGTTGCTACAGGTGCTTTGTCTTGGACAGTCACAGAGTTTTCCGAAATGGGCTCCCTTCTTTATGGAGCAGTAGCCTCTGATGGAGGTGATTAAACTGCAGTGTACAGTGCTGTATGTACAGTGAAGAAAGCTGTGATTAAACTGCAGGGTACAGTGCTGAATGTACAGTGAAGAGAGCTGTGATTAAACTGCAGTGTACAGTGCTGAATGTACAGTGAGGAGAGGTGTGATTAAACTGCAGTGTACAGTGCTGAATGTACAGTGAGGAGAGGTGTGATTAAACTGCAGTGTACAGTGCTGAATGTACAGTGAAGAGAGCTGTGATTAAACTGCAGTGTACAGTGCTGAATGTACAGTGAGGAGAGGTGTGATTAAACTGCAGTGTGCAGTGCTGATTGTACAGTGAAGAGAGGTGTGATTAAACTGCAGTGTACAGTGCTGAATGTACAGTGAGGAGAGGTGTGATTAAACTGCAGTGTACAGTGCTGAATGTACAGTGAGGAGAGGTGTGATTAAACTGCAGTGTACAGTGCTGAATGTACAGTGAAGAGAGCTGTGATTAAACTGCAGTGTACAGTGCTGAATGTACATTGAGGAGAGGTGTGATTAAACTGCAGTGTACCGTGTTGAATGTACAGTGAGGAGAGGTGTGATTCAGCTGCAGTGTGCAGTGCTGAATGTACAGTGAGGAGAGGTGTGATTAAACTGCAGTGTGCAGTGCTGAATGTACAGTGAGGAGAGGTGTGATTAAACTGCAGTGTGCAGTGCTGAATGTACAGTGAGGAGAGGTGTGATTAAACTGCAGTGTACAGTGCTGAATGTACAGTGAGGAGAGGTGTGATTAAACTGCAGTGTACAGTGCTGAATGTACAGTGAGGAGAGGTGTGATTAAACTGCAGTGTACAGTGCTGAATGTACAGTGAGGAGAGGTGTGATTAAAATGCAGTGTACAGTGCTGAATGTACAGTGAGGAGAGGTGTGATTAAACTGCAGTGTGCAGAGGTGAATGTACAGTGAGGAGAGCTGTGATTAAACTGCAGTGTACAGTGCTGAATGTACAGTGAGGAGAGGTGTGATTAAACTGCAGTGTGCAGAGGTGAATGTACAGTGAGGAGAGCTGTGATTAAACTGCAGTGTGCAGTGCTGAATGTACAGTGAGGAGAGGTGTGATTAAACTGCAGTGTACAGTGCTGAATGTGCAGCGAGGAGAGGTGTGATTAAACTGCAGTGTACAGTGCTGAATGTACAGTGAGGAGAGGTGTGATTAAACTGCAGTGTACAGTGCTGAATGTACAGTGAGGAGAGGTGTGATTAAACTGCAGTGTACAGTGCTGAATGTACAGCGAGGAGAGGTGTGATTAAACTGCAGTGTACAGTGCTGAATGTACAGTGAGGAGAGGTGTGATTAAACTGCAGTGTACAGTGCTGAATGTACAGTAAGGAGAGGTGTGATTTTCTTTATTCTGTCCAGTGATAAATCAAATGTTACTTTAATAACAATTACTAACCAGAAACACATTAATCGTTTTTAGTATAAAATTGAAAATGTTTGTGGGACACATCCCAACTCACAAATTCCAATAAACTTGAATACACTTTGTTTTTATTAAGTGAAAATTGAATGTGGTTGATCATTAAGTGTACTGTGTAAAATATACCAGAGTACAATATACACCTTATCAATCCATTATTTTTAAATAATCGATTTATAGGGCTCAGTTAAAATCACATTTACATATTCAAAACAAAACAAATATGAAAACAGAGCACAGGGAGCAGCGCGATCGATATTCAATGAAGAGTTTAAGCTGGCGGGCTCTCAGTTCGGGCGGAGTGGCCCCGGTGGTCGGCGTGTGGTTCAGTAGCACCTCAAGAGGAAGGTGTTACACGCGGCGCCCCGGAGACAGTCGCAGAGTTTACCAATCCTCGGCCCGTGTTTAAGGGCACACCGCTCGCCAACATCACACTGTTAGTGAACAAAAACAAGACAATAGACAAATGTGATATTATTATTTAATGTATGCATTCACTGATAACTGCCAGGAAAACATGCAAGATTCCTAACGAGGCCACTGAGGACTTTAGACTGCGGCCCAGGTATTATTATTATTATTATTATTATTATTATTATCCGGTAAGAAAATAATATTTGGGAGGAAAAATAATCAAAATGTATGCTGCTGCAGTACAGTACTCTTCAGTTTTTAAAAAAAACAAACAAAAAAAAACAACATGTATCACCTCAGGTCACTGGCCTTATTCTCCGGAACCACCTGGGGTCGCTGTAACCACGAATTGTATGCATTACCAATATATTATATATATAATCTTAGAGCAATTGACAGTAAAACAAGTTTTATGTTTTCGTTGTATAACATTTAAACTTTTTTTTTTAACAAGCACTTTTTTCAAACCACAAACACTGGAGACTGTATAGTAGTACTGCAGTTAAAAAGGCAGCTGCATATTTGTGGAGTAATTCATCCGTTTTAGCATTCCCATGCCATACCCTGTATAGAATACGTGTTTTGTATTATGATGATTTAAAATGCGTTTAGATTGTAACGCAATCTCACTTAACATCCATTTACCGGTCTGTAGACCAGTGTAGCAGATTAACGTTTTGGGGCGGTGAAATGTAGTATGTTCAGTTGCAGCAAACAGACAAGTCGCTTAACATCTCTTCATACTATTCCCGAAGCTGTAAAATCCCCAAACTCCAACATTAACACACGATGGACCCCGTTTGGTTTTTTTTTTTTTTGATCAACACTTAACTGTTTAAACCCAGTTTATAATTCATTTATAAACTAATAAAAATAACACTAAAAAGCAACATTGTGTAATGTGGAAGCGCAGTCAGTAAACTAAAACAAGCGATCTTGCAAAGCACAGCCTTTTAGAAGAAGTGTTAATCAGGCATGCCTTCGGTACAATTGAAACACCTTGCATCCCAAACCTGTTGGCAAGCGGAACTTGCCCCTGGTTTCTGATACTGCCCCCTGTTGACGGGTGTATGGCATGTGTATGGAATGGCTGCACTGGGCCTCTCCTCCTTGCGTGTTACTGCTCTGGATAGCGGGGAGACAGAGGGAGCCCTTACCCGCGGGATCTGACTGGCTTTCTTCTCCACTGCGATTGTGCCCCTGTTGTTCTCCAGCAGCTCTTCCAAGGCCTCCACCTGTCAAACAAACACAACAGTAAGAGACCCGCTACAGGGTCTATTCAACTGATCTTAACAGTGGCGGATCTTAACACCACCAAGGCTTATTTAATTCAGATAAGGTAAAAATGATGAAACTCATGCTCTTGAGTGTATTTCAATATATACAGGTGTGTAGTATGCAAGAGTAAATGCAACTATGTTGATTAAGTGCAAAGTTTGAATCCTACAACCAACATATTGAGCACAAATTCAGAATGTGACACCCGTCACACATAACGATTCGTTATTAGTGATCCATTATAGCGCACCATTCTAGCCTGGCCAGGCATTCGGAATAATTACTCTGAAAAACTAAATGTGTTAAAATAAACGGTTTTTCTTTTTCTTTCTACTGGTTTTGAATGGTTTGTATTGGGTTAGGAAGGCGTTTCCCCTTTACGAAGTTTTGGGGAAGCGCTTTTTAAATGGTCCTTCTCTGTAGCTCTTAGGAGAGGACACAGTAGATCGCTTATTGCCTGAGCAGTGATATGAAATGAAATGCGTCCATTGGTAATGCTGCTGATCCCGTATACTGTGCTATTGTGAGGGCTTTATATTAGAAATAACTTTAATTAACACATGTTAAGTTGTGCCACACAAGGTAGAGACGAGTAATACAAAGACAGCATTTGTTTTACAAGTAAATGCATTACGTTGCCTTATTAAACTAAAATTAAATTAACAAAACACATTCGTTGTGTTTAAACTTTTAGATTTTTTCACTGTGCAAAATTGCATATAAACTTTTGTTCAACTTTCCAGTTAACAAAAGTATGTGTTGGTTGTTTAAAATAAAATAAAATAAAATCTCCCTGATGTTTGATTTTAGTAGTGTTGAGTGATAAAGTTTTTTTTTTTTTTTTTTTTTTAAATGAGTGTAGGCTACGAAGAACAATAAAACACACTCACCAGCTTTGAGTAAAACTGTTATACATCGCATCCATTATTATAATCAGCTTTCAGAACATTTCTGCTGTAAATGTCCACTAATATGCCAAAAACTTAAATCTTAAAACTTAGTCTTTCAGCACTAAGGTGTTACACTATAGGATACTTAAATATACAGTATCCATACAGGATTTATTTTAAACAGACATAGATATGCACGGGATCAGTTTACTGCTATGTTATTTTCCGCAGAGTTGAAATAGTTAAAACCTGAAATAGCTTTACCTGCTTTGCTTACATCGTTAAATGGTCAAATCTACCGGTAAAATGCACAACACGCATTTGAGTTACAAATCTGATTAGATACGTAAACAAAATGTAAATTGATATATAAAAAGCACACTAACACGAACCTGATCAAATCAAACTCATGCAGTTAAACTGGAGTACAGTGTATGAATTCTTATCGTTGTGTCTGGTTCATTTATTTATGAGTAAGTGGGTTTTGAAAATACGGCAGAAAGCAATAAAAGATTAAACACTCCTGCGGGACTGTTGAGGTTACCCGGCAGCTGGTCGACCACAGAGGGACGAGGGAAGAGAACAAGTCGGCCAGCGGAGGAGGAGCGCAGAAAGCGAGGGTGAATATAAAGAGACACGAGGGATATGAGATAGGAAGGGGCAGTATGATGAATTTTAGCCCAGGTTCATTCTCACCCTAGGCTAATTCTCACGACGGGGATGAGAATTAGCCCAAGATAAGAATTTGCCTAGATTAGCCGGGGGTGAACATTAGGCTGTGACACCTGTCGAGTACAAAAAAGTGGCAGAACCCCCCCTGCTATGTTGCAATGTAAACTTACTAATTAAACAACGTTGCTGCCTCACGTGTGTGCACGAATTCAAGAAAAAAAGGAAACTGATAACGCCATTACTGGGATTATTTACCTGTTGCCTTTATTCTACTTCGTAGAGGATTACTGGAGAGCTTTGCAGACTCCCGACTGCTGAGATCAAACCGGTTATATATAGCAATGAATTAAGTTGTTTATTCAATATTTGTGCCTCCAGGAATAAATAAAGTTGTCTATTTAGGAACCCAGCGTTTTCTTGTTTGCTGCCAAACGACCTTTCCGACCACAGCCAACGCTATTTAATTGATATGGTTTGGTCAGTAACCCGTTCTAATTTTGGGAATATAAGGGAAGGCACTTTGTTAAAGGTTGCATGATCAACACAGAGTTGTTCTGATATATAATCCCCCCCCCCCAGGTTTTTAACATGTAGAGTCCTCATTCAAAGTAGACGTCACCGCTTACCAGTTCCCGGGTTGCATAGGTCTGCTGAGGATACCGGTCCTCCTGTGACTGCGCTCCGTCCTCGAGTCCCGTCTGTCCCTGGCAGCCAATGACGAGAATAGACAGGCAGATGCCCAGACAGAGAGCCGTCCTCACTGGGAAGCTGTCCATGATTCTGAGCTCAGCGGTGCTGGAGTGGGATGCTGCTGAATTCTGTCCTTGGTGCTGAAATTTAAAGGCTAAGTCTTACAATTGCGTTGTCTCTAGCTAACAATCTAGCGCTGCCACTCAGCCCTTTGCCTGGAGATTTATTCCTGTTGCTTGGAAACTTTCTCTATTTATAAGCCATTCGTTCCTCACCTTTCTCTGAGAATAACGTCACGACACTGCTAGCAAATAGACACCAACCTCAGAGCCACACACGTGGGATTAGGAGCTTTGTTTTTTAATCAGTGGGTTTTAAATACTGACCTCTTAAAAGTTACTCTGACAGTTTAATTGGCGTAATATGTTTTGCTGATTAAAACAGTATTAATAAAACTTTTAATAAATAAATCATTGAGTTTTTACATCAGTACAAAGTAACCACTAAGCGTAGATCAGTCAAATAAAACTAGCTGAATATACTGTATAAAACGGGTCAAAACGGTATATGTATAATATCATTGCCTTTGGAAACAACATCTAGATATTGCAATATGTGATAATGTAATGTATTTTTGATATATTGCAATATATTCAATTGTCAGTAGAATAAAGTTGTTATTTTAAGAGTGTGTTATATTATAAAACGATTATATAGGGAAACAGATTAATGAATACATTATTGCGTTATTGTTTTGAGCCCGTGAAACTGAGATTAGAAAGTCTCTCGCTAGTATATGTGAACGGGTACAAAGTAGAGATTCCGATATTGTTTTCCCGTTCTTATAAGGTTAACGTATGTGAACGCGTTACTACGCTCTGTTATGTTTAACACAAACTGCGGGTTTTGTTTTATTATTTATGTATTTATTTTAAAACGAACTGTGTTCTCATTAATTGAATACATCTGGCTATTAACACAAACTTTTATTTTGTGTGTGTGTTTTTATTTATTTAATTAATTTATTATTATTATTATTATTATTATTATTATTATTATTATTATTATTATTATTATTATTATTATTATTATTATATTATTATTATTTAAGTACATCTTGATGATACCTAACGACTAAATAATTGACTTTTGCCATTTTTCCCATTGGATTCTTGGGTATTAATAGTACATGCGTTCCCCAAAAATCCAATATTGACTATATTCTCCGCAATAGTCTCTAACGCTTGGTTATGTTAGAATGGAGGTTTTGACAAGGGGTTTAAACATAAATATCACTTGTGCAGTATAAGAAGCAAGTAGTAACATTCCAATAGTGCTTCTTATTGCAAATACTCAAATACTTTTTTTTTAGTTTTGAGAACTTAGGTCCCAGGACTTTTCACAGGATTCTCAGACACAGTTGGTATTGCCTCACAGTTGTGTAGAACCTCTTATCCACTACTTTTACCTTTTAATGATAGAGATACTCCTTGACTTAGTGGACTTGAATTGCATTTGTGACCATTCAATGTTAGTGATTAGTTTCACCAATAACTAATTAGTGCAGGCTCCTGTTGTAGTCCTGATTGTCATGTCATCCACGTATGCTCGAATTGGTGGCTGTCACAGACCAGAAGCCATGAATTCTCCTCCCACTACCCATTTTGATGCCCTAATAATTACTTCCCTTGGAGAAATGGTGCATATTAAAGTGTCAATGAAGCAGTTCTTCAATCGGTAAGCTGACAACCTGTGAGCAACAATGCTGGAGAAAATCTTGCCTTCCACATTTAACAGGAAAATAGAGTGGAACTGAGTGATACTCGTAAAATCTTTTTCTTTGGGTATAAAGACCTCACCTTCTCGGTGCCCTGCTCTTAATACCTCCTGTTTTTTTGCAATGCCACTTTAATCAATTTCCATAGGATTTGTAGAATTACTTTGTATATTGTACATTAGACCTAGGAGATGATGGTGCCCTTGTCTTTTTCACAGCTTGCTCTACTTTCCACTTAGGTGCACATTCCTCTGTTTGGTATTCAGGTGGATTGATAGGTGTGACATCTGAAGGAATCGACATAGGCTCCTTTTTAATCTATGTGCATTTCCTTGACATCAGATTTAGTTGATTTTAGTGTGCCATTTTTCTCTCTGGTAAACAATTTCTTTGCAGATTTGAATGGATCTTTGCAAAAGTTAGTTCTGATCTGCTCCGTCTTTTTGTAGCGTTTCCGTAGCCACTCAGCTCTGCGCAATGTTGCAAGCTTATCTTTTATGACCCTTTGTAATATATTGAGTGCCTCCTTCTGACTTTGTTCTGCTCTCCTCCTTTGCTTCCTCAGCTGCCTCCTTTCTCTAACTAAGCACTCAATCTCCTGCTGCCATCTAGACTTTGCTGGAATAGTTTGTACTTTCTCCTATTGTTTTCAACTCCACACCTCTCACTTCCATATTCATCAATGGAAGCCCCAAAATTTATCCAGCTTCTTTTTAACTGTTCCACTTAACCTTTCCAAAGTAAAACAGAGATCTGTATTTACTGTGTCCCACGCAGTTTTCTCACAAGCTCTTGGCCATTTAACTCCAGGCTTGTGCCCATTGAGGTTCTTTTCTCTCTTAAGCTGGTTCACAAGGATCATTAGGTTCATCACTAGTTGTCTATATGCAAGTCCTCCTCTCATCTATGATGGGTGTTGTTATCCTGTGGACTGTGGTTTGCTGGATTTCATTCGACTGACCTGACTGACTTTGTAATAAGTACTGATCAATGCGAGGTTCCTTTTCCTTAAGCATTCATTCTCCCTTGATGAATTGTCAAACCCCTAACCACAGACACAAACCTAGAGCTCCATGTCTTTGCTAACTGCAGATCTTGAGCTAGTCCTTTGCAAGGTACTTTCCATTCTCATATCCATTTCCTTTTCTACATCATTAACCATGCTGTCAAACCTTGATTCATCTTCTGCCCCCACTCTTGCAGACTCTAGGGGTATTTTTCTTGTTAATTTCTTAGACGCCTTGGGCGGGTGTCTCCAGCATTCTGTTCCAAGTCACAGAGCTGGATCCTGCCAGCTAGGGTGGCTCACCCCTGCCAGCCCCAATGGGGTCTATTCCCTCCTGTCAGCTGTCTCTCCAGGCTGTCACAAGGTCTTTCCTTCATTGTCAGTTGCACTATTCACAGCAGTCACTGGACATATCCACATCTTTATGATTTCCATTACATGAGAGTAGGTGTTAAAACTTCATGCTGATATTGGACCCAGCTCTCGCCAAGATAAGCACCAACTAAGAAATAGCTTATTTTATTGTAAACTAATGTGATCCATCTGTGTTTACTTCCATCTAATGATGTAGATATCCATCTGCCTGGTGTTGGTGGCTGAAGTGTAATGCTGGCTCCAGGGATCAGCCTGTTTTGCCTCCCTGGTGCATCAGCACACACAACGGCTGCAATGCCAGCTCCGGGGATCAACCACATTGCAGCCTCCCTAATGCATCAGCATGACAACTGTCTGGACTGAGCCATGTAGGGTATACATACAGTTGCAGCCAAAAGTTTACATACCCCAATGGTAATTTAAAAATTCTAGAAGTTTCTCAAACAAAGAATTTTAGGAAAAATCTTTTCTAGCAAAAGTTTTGTTTTTGTGGATGAGGAAGAAAAGAAATACATAGCTACAATTATTTATTTCAGCAATTTTTTTTTTGCAGAACTCCAAAAATGCTAATTCCA
>NW_024473083.1:0-50000 GCF_017654505.1 Polyodon spathula | reverse complement strand
AAGTATTCATATTCTTTAGGTGCTGTCACACAGAATAGCTATGACAGTGACAGTTCAGAACAGCCCTGAAGCAGTTTATAAGTCTGTGTTAATTGCCCATACCGTCACATTTTATGCCGTCTCCGAACCACTTGACTGATCATGGAACCAATTTTTTGTCTGAAATGTTACAGCAAGTGCATTAGGACATCTGTTTACCATCCACAGACTGACGGTTTGGTGGAACGATTTAATCAGACCTTAAAGCAGATGCTGAGACATTTTATAACTCAAGAGCAAAAACATTGGGCATCGCTTCTTCCCTACCTCCTTTTTGCAGTGAGAGAGGTGCCGCAGAGTTTGACAGGGCTCTCCCACTTCGAGCTCTTGTATGACTGGCAGCATAGCAGCAGCGTATATTTGACGACATGGTTATTTACAGCTCCACCTGGCGAGAGCATTTAGCTAGGGTTACAGCAGTCCTTCAGTCTCGAAGGGTAGCCCAGCTGACAGCTAACTTGGGAAAATGTTTGCCAAAACAGAGACTCAATATTTGGGATTTGTAATGGGAAATGGGTGAGACCCGTGGTCACCAAAATCCAGGCTTTGGTAGACACGGTGATCCCCAAAACCAAGACTCAGGTGAGGTCACTACTGGGATTAGCTGGTGATTACTGCCGCTTCATCCCCAACTATGCCACAGTGGTTAACCCCTTAGTTTACCTCACCAAAACGAGTGCACCAAATTTAATTAAGTGGTCAGTGGAAGGTCAGGGGGTGTTTGATACTATTAAGCGAAGACTCTGCCAGGCCTCCACTCTCATCCTACCTAATTTCACCAAGAGATTCATTCTCTACACCGATGTGTCGGATATGGGTTTGGGTGCGGTCTTGTCCCAAAAGGTTGACTGAGTAGAACACCTGATATTGTATATCAATAAAAAGATGCTCCCTCGGGAGCGCAACTACTCTGTGGTTGAAAAGGAGTATTTGACCATTAAATAGGCTACTCACTCTTTATGATATTACCTACTAGAGCCAGAGCAGAGAGGTGTTAATGAAGGAGAAGATAAAAGGAAGAATAGCTGGGTCAAAGCATCGGAAGAAGCCAATAGGAAGGAGATCCATCACACAAGTAGTTGACCTGGGGCCATATTACAAAAGCATCCTAAGTGATAGTCTTATCTTATCTTCAGAGATAGAATGTCCTAACTACAAGTTTAAGAGAGTTGATAGTACAGAAGTTGCTCTCCTAACTTATTTCCCTATCTTAATTTCTGTGTTATTATATTGCACAGAGCGACACTCCATTGAACTATAACCAGCGGCTCATATGTGTAATGAAATACACAATTATATTGCACAGTTTTTTTCACACCAGAAGCACAAACATCACAGTACTTTTCTTATTTTTAGCTCTACTGTAGCCAGTGAGATATATTTTTGTGTGTTGGCATTCCTAATTATAAATACAATGGTGTAAAATGTATTGATTCTATAGAATAATGCAAAACTTTTGGCCAGAGCTATAGTAGCTGCTGCAGGTTGAAGGTGGACATGAATGTACCTCCTCAATTCAAGGTCTGCTTGACTTGATGCTGGTTGTGAGGATTTTCCTCTCAATCAGATTATTATTTTTGCAAGTTTATTTAGAGCTTGCATAACATTACATTCTTTCGCACCATACCACAAATATTATTATGCTATATTGTATGTATGGCGATGCTTATCATTAATAATAATAATAATAATAATAATAAATAATAATAATAATAATAATAATAAATTGGCCCTCTTTTTCCAGATCTTGCCTGGGTTTATTATACAGTTTAGCCATAACGATCAATCAGCGCCCAGCCACCTGACATAATAAGGAGGCCTCTGCTTCTCATTTGGGGAGAGGGAGCTGAGGAAGCAGGTTGGTTTTTTTTTTTTGGTTGTTTAGAAAGTTTGAATCCAGTGAAGGCATTGCCCAGCCTGGAAACTGTTATTTTTGTAAGTTTTGCTTTTTATCTTTTTTGTGTTTAAATTGCTTTGTTTTGGCCTTGTGCCCTTTCATTTTGTGTTTTATTTATAATAATTGGGTTTAATAATATTTCATTAATACATGATTAACTGCATGTACTGTCATTATTAAACCTGTAAATCTGAACCTGTTTGACTTTATTATAAGTTTGAGCTTCATTAATTTGATTTCTAATTATTCTTTTCCAATCCTCGTAAAAAAAGCCTTTTAATCTATCTGTAAAGGCTAACATTATAGCTTACTGGCATCTATATTACTTTAAGAAATTGGTTGGTGATGTTCAGTCTTATTAACCATTTTTAAAGGCAAAAAAACTGCTGTTTACCAGTCTTACAATGACTTTGGCTGTTGCTTCATAACCATCTATTCGTCATACAATAGAACTCATTCCTCAAGGTAAAGAACAGAAAAAAAGTTGATGTATTCGTTTTAAAATGTATAGAACTGTTTTATTTTTGATCTTCTTACTGTAGGTCGGTAAGACAGATTTTGTCATTTTATATTTCTTTAAAGAATATGTCTTTATGAACGCCTGTAATATATATTGGCTTAAACACTTTTCCCAGTTTCTATGGCAACCACAATGTCACTTAGACCTACCTGACAAAAACAATTAAATTATCTTCTGCCTTTTGGTCTGAGCGCTGTGTTTGGAAATCCAGGAGTTAGTGTTGTAATAAAAGACGGACTAGTGTGGTTATAAAAATAACAGCCAGTAAAGCTGCTTTATTCCTCACACAGTTGTACTCAGAAATTTTAAGCTCCCAAAAAGGCTAATTGGGTCCACCTTTGTAGCCTTGACAAAGCTGTAAATAATTCAGATCAAGCTTCCCAATCTCCTTTTTAGTAACGTCTATTTCAATCAGTTTCAATGGGCATCTTGGTACCACCATAGTTAACACACAGAAATCCTTTTCTTAACCACTTGTTCAAGGTTTGACATGATGTCAATTATCTAATATACAGTCCTGGTTGGTGTGACTCATGTTAATGTCAGCCTCTCCTTATTATTAACACATTGAATATCTCTACAGATATTCTCACACTCTGTATAATATCACTCGTATACCTGCTTTCCAGCCCATCTCACTGCGGGAAATAAAGTCTAGGTTTGCATGCAAGTAAGTTGTTCTACAGGAGTAAAATCTTCTGAATAATTCAAATAAAAGTCAGAGCCACATGGTGTGCAGAGGGGGTATAGTTAGGACTCAGGAGAGAGCAGGTTCCTTGCTATTCTTCATAATATTTGACATCATCGCCATCATTAACTTTAACAGGCTTTCACTGTAATTAGCAAGGCTTTTATCATGCTTTCAGTGTGCTTCGCCATCCACTATAATAAAACATCTGAAAATAAATTGTTAGTACCTTTCAGTGACTTTAATGCCACTGTAATTGAATCAATCAACTCACTTGGTGTTTCTTGGAGTGCATTTCGAGCAGACCAGGATTTACCACAC
Source organism: Polyodon spathula (assembly GCF_017654505.1). Classification (NCBI taxonomy): domain Eukaryota; kingdom Metazoa; phylum Chordata; class Actinopteri; order Acipenseriformes; family Polyodontidae; genus Polyodon; species Polyodon spathula. The sequence continues at coordinate 46,535 of NW_024473083.1, read as the reverse complement.
AGGATATATCACACTTATAAAGCCTGGTAGTGATGAAAGTTATTCAGGAACTTCTTTTAAACACTGGTTATTGAAAAGTGGAAATGCACAGGGGATAAAAATACTGCTGCTTGGCAAGTGGCTTTGACATCACTCTGCCAGGCAGCTTTAAGGAAGAGTAAACAAGACCAGACTGCACCTCCAGCACTGCAAAGAGAAATCTGGTCAGGAAGATGGTTTGACATGCACACATAAGGACAGTGCTGACATTTTCATTATCATTCCATGTCTAATTTAATGAGAGAGGGCGCACTCCACAGCCCAACACTGTCAGTGCCTCTCATCGCCAGGCGCTTTCTTACAATTAAACAGGAGACAGGCACAGTCATGAGCAGCCTTTCAGAGCGAGATCTACAGCGCTGAAAAGGTTACTGAAGAATAAGTGGCCTGACATATCTCCCCTTGCTTTGTTATGCTGTTTGCAATCATTCTGATATTCAAATACTGTGTTTTTTTTATTTGTGATAGGTCTGTGTTAAGGTGCTTTGAGTTCGGGAGCTGCTTCTGTTTGCCAGCCACAAGCATGTGTAACATAGGCTAGACTAGTCTTTATATTTACAAGCAGCAGTCAATTCTATAGCGCTGTAGTGTATTGCCAGGAAAGCAACATTTGAGCCAAAGTGGCAGATCACTAGTGGTGCTGACTCTCTAAACATACTGATCTAATATGTGTTTATATATGTGTCAACAGTGGCAGCCAGAACTGAAGAGCAGTTTCTGAACTCAAGGGAAAGCACCTCAACACAGGCTTTTAAATAAAAAGAAAATTCCTAAAAAAGCACTCGAAAGTAAAAAAAAAAAAAACTGAAAATGAAATTTGTGGCTACTTACTCATTTATAATGTACACTTAGAAATACTCTTAAAAATAATGCATGCATAGTTTTTCCAAAAAACTTTTTTATTCAAAGCTGTAGTTGGCTAAACTGAACAATGTTGTATGAAGAAGAGCTTAAATGTCAGCTAAACTTGCAAAGAAAATGTACAAAATGAAATTTACTGGTTGTAAGTATTCAGCCTGTTAAGTCAGTACATGGTAGAAGCACCGTTTGCAGAAATTACTTCTATGAGTCTTTTTGGATAGGTCTCTACTAGCTTTGCAAAGTAGGATGATTACATTTTTGCTTATTCTTCATGGGAAAATTGCTCCAGTTCTGATAAGTTTGTTGGGGATCGTCGATGGACTGCAATCTTCAAGTCTCGCCAAATTTGTTCTATTGGATTCAAGTCAGGACTTTGAGTGGGCCGCTCAAGATCATTAGTTATCTTCTTGTTCAACCACTCCAGTGTGGCTTTGGCTTTGGCTTTGTACTTCGGGTCATTGTCCTGCTGAAATGTAAATTTCCTCCCCAGTTTCAGAGTCTGGGCTCTCAAACAGATTTTCCTGAAGGATTTGCCTGTACTTTGCACCATCCATTCTCCCCTCTATCCTGACAAGCTTCCCAGTCCCTGCTGAAGAGAAGCATCCCCATAACATCATGCTGCCACCACCATGCTTGACAGTTGGGATGGTGTTGACTGGGCGATGTGCAGTATTGGGCTTGCACCAGACATAACGCTTGGAATTTAGACCAAAAAGTTCAATTTTTGTCTCGTTCTACCACAAAACCTTTTTCCACATGTCTGCAGTGTCATCTACATGCTTTTTCACAAACTCCATACATGCTTTAAGATGAGACTTTTTGGGTAATGGCTCCTGTCTTGCCACCCGTCCATACAGGCCAGCTTTGTGTAGGGACTGATGGACTTCTTAATGATGGACTTCACTGTGCTGAGAGGGATAATCAGCGTCTTTTTTTCTTGTACCCTTCTCCTGCTCTGTGCCTCTCTACCACTTTATCCCTGACTTATTTCGAAAGCTCCTTGATCTTTATGGTTGCTTTGTTGGATCACTATGTGAGTTGCAGCTTAAAAGTCTTTATATACCGGAGGGAAATTATCTACAAGTTAAGCCACTTTGAGTACACAGAGGCTAAAACCATTTCACTAATTGTGTGACCTTTCAAACAAATCATTTGCACCTGAACTGATTTAGGGCTTCAGTAGCAAAGGGGTTGAATACTTATGCAACTGAGATTAATCTGTTTTTCTCTGGAAATCTTACTTATTTATATTCTATATGCATTTCTTAACTTTATCAATGTGGAGTAGTTTGTGCAGATTCTACATGTAAAGTGTAATTTGAAAGCGTCGTGGAGTACTGTCAGGTGCTAACAAAATGTGAAAACTTTGCAGGGGGGGGGGGGGTGAATAAAATTTGAAATGAAATTTAAACACATCATTAGAGTCCAATTACAACATTAGAGCTTTCAGACTAGCAAATAAGTTGATATAATGTTGTTGTATAATAAGTATTAATATTTGCAGGAGGTGCATACATAGTATTTGCTGAATGAATCAGATTGGACTTGCACTGAATTGGATTGCATTGAATTGCAAGGCATTTGTTTTTAACAAGATCCCACCTTGCAACTCAGACAGTGAAATAACCCACTCACCTCTAACTGTGTAACATGGTGCTGTAAAACATTCACTGAAGAGGCCTTATTGAGTTGAGTGGCTGCCTGATTAACCTGGATGCTCTTAACTGAGCCAGAACCCTGAAAAACGACTTTACTTAACTAGACTTCATTGTTTCCCCCTTTCTCTGAACTTAAAGGCCAATAATACATATGTTTATCCCCCACAGAGTACGATATTTCTAGCAATAGGGATAAAGTTATGTCACATTTTCATTTGAAAAAAACGCTTGTCCAATTGCAGTGAAACTTGGCATCAACATGATTAAGTGTGTGTTATTGAGAGAATTGCATTCTTGGTTTGCAGGACAACCTGACCTGTCTAACGATCACCCCACTTTCAACAGGAAGTATGCAATCACTCAACCATGCATGCAATGCAGAGAGATGGGCGTTCCTATGAAGAAGTCAAAATTACTGTACCAATGTATCCAGACAAAGGAGAGACAGCTTTCAAAGTAAGTGTGGGCAATTTTACTAGGGTTTTTTCCCCCCCAAGCCAAAGGCTTCAAATCAGATTACTACTGTGACTACTGTTACCACGAAGGAAAAAATACCAATACTATGAGTACAGCTGTACAATTACTATTACTAAAGGATAACAATACAACTGTTGGATATATAGAGGGATGTTCAATAACTCTGATCTTTAGTCCGATTTTTATTAGGGTGGTATCCTATTATCAAAACAAACCCTGTTTCGTAATGGGACGGTCCATCTCTAGTGTGTCCAATAGGAATGCACGGGAGGGGTCGTGTATTTATTTCCAGCCTTTTGGATCATTTCCAAGTCGCGTCCGGTGTGGGTTGACATTCCGCGATGTCGCTCGTGTCCGGTGTGGGTTGACATTCCGCGATGTCGCTCGTGTCCGGTGTGGATGCAGCTTAAGTCTACAAATGGACTAATTTCAACTGAGTTGAACCCACGGTACAAAATCATATTACCGCCTCCATAGAATGTGAGGACAAGCATCAAATAATTCAGATTGATATATCTATTGTATATATTGATATATACACGTCAATGTGTTGCGATAGGCCCTTATGTCTGAACAGCTCTGGTCGAAAGTGTTGCATCACCCTATAGAATGAACTAATTTTGCTTCATAAAGTCTAATGAAACCTGCTGAATAATGTTCTTAACATATTGAATTACTTACCGCTTTGTAGTTTTCCATATGCTTCACAGAAAACTGACAAATCTAACATGAAGTACTATACTAATATCATGGCTTCCGGTCGACTTTTGTAATATCATTTTGTAGTTTCTTTGATTACACAATGCTAAATAAAAGACATGCATTTTTAAAAATATTTAAATTGTATCATTCCTAAAATTTTAGTTTTGCAAAACTTTTGGTCATAGCTGTATATGTGCATGGCCTATTGTTGTCACGTGTGAAAACTGACCCCAAATATTAAGTGACAACCTGCCCCAAACAGACATCACACAATCATTCCTTTCTTGCAGCCCCATGTCTTGCCCTGCTGGTTTTTCTCTTACACCGTAGATAGCTCATATCTGTCTCTATTCAACGCGATAATCACTCCAAACAAAACTCAATGCTACTAATCGCTTTAACAGGAATAACAATATCAAAATGTTTCTTACAGTATGAAAAAATGTGCTAACTCTTATATGTGATGGCATAGAGATGAAACTGTAAGATTGTGGACTTCAGGACAACTGAACACACATCTCAGTGTAAGTATTATGCGCTTGCACCATTTACTTAATTTGACAGCGATGAATAGTTGAGAAAAAAAAAACAAAACAGTTGAGTAGCTTGACTAGTCGCAGGTAAAGAATATTGATCAGTCATGTGCTTGATAATATCTGGGGCTCTAAGAGTGAACATACCGTTTTGAAACACTTTGTGTGCACTGCGTTATAAAACTGCTGGGCATGTTCCAAAAGGATTTATTAATGTTCTAACATGTAATTTACATGTTTATGGATTGGAAGCGCAACGGCACTTGACATCTGAAACCGCGCTTCACAGTCACATGACGTGCGGTTAGTCAGCTGCCAGGTTCTGAGCTCGACTGTCACTTTGCTATTCAACTAGCTGACTATGCACGCAGTATCACATTGTATGCGTGGGATTGCTGTTTTCCTGACGAGGTCAGAGCATGTCTTTGAAAGCATTGGTTATTAAGAGGGGGAGTGGGAGTGTGTTGCATGGACACTTACCCTGAGTGCCTTCTCTTAACAGGCACTTTTTCTACTTTTGAATTACTCAGCCACTTTCTAAAGAATACCTGAGCAGTTCATTCTGTACGGAGGGGAAGCCATTCCCCTTTAGGTTAAATATTAATAATGACGCATTGTTCTCCACGTACAGCCGTTCAAGATACTGCCAGTGTAGCCCTTTGCAGGGTCAAATCAAGTCTCACTGCCTCAAGCCTGCTGCCCGGGACAAGGAGCACCGGTTCTCTTGGGGGTGAGGGAGCAGTTCAGTCTCCGTGCCTCTAGCCTGCCCTGGACTGGAGGGAGCACCCTTTCTCTTAGGGGGTGAGGGAGCAGTTCAGTCTCCATGCCTCAAGCCTGCCCTGGACTGGAGGGAGCACCCTTTCTCTTAGGGGGTGTGAGGGAGCAGTTCAGTCTCCATGCCTCAAGCCTGCGCTGGACTGGAGGGAGCACCCTTTCTCTTAGGGGGTGAGGGAGCAGTTCAGTCTCCATGCCTCAAGCCTGCCCTGGACTGGAGGGAGCACCCTTTCTCTTAGGGGGTGAGGGAGCAGTTCAGTCTCCATGCCTCAAGCCTGCCCTGGACTGGAGGGAGCACCCTTTCTCTTAGGGGGTGAGGGAGCAGTTCAGTCTCCATGCCTCAAGCCTGCCCTGGACTGGAGGGAGCACCCTTTCTCTTAGGGGGTGAGGGAGCAGTTCAGTCTCCATGCCTCAAGCCTGCCCTGGACTGGAGGGATCACCCTTTCTTTTAGGGGGTGAGGGAGCAGTTCAGTCTCCATGCCTCAAGCCTGTCCTCTCTACTGTCATACAGGAGAGCTCAGTAACTCTGGCTTACACTAACTATTGCAAAGTCTTTTTTAGCACAGAACAAAATTGACTTGACAAGTCCATCACTTATCAACATTATCTACTGCAGGATCCATTATAATTCATTTTGCTGCCTGTCGGGGGTGGCACAGTGATAACAGCTGCTATTTACTGCGCTATAACCTCCATCTGCCTGGATCGCAGTGTTCTCTGATTGGGGCACTTTGATATTTCTATACTGTCTCAGAAAGAATGACTGGACTTGGTCACCTAACAGTACTGTCTAAGCAACCATGCTCAGCTGTAACCCAAGGGTTAAAACCTTTTATACAAAACAGTGCTATTCGGGCCAGTAAGGTCACGAAAACTGATTCTTAATACAGGGATGGACTTACTGCATAAGGAACATAGAATGACACAAATTAATACAAAATCCTTTGCATATACTTAAGGGGGAGATGGTTAACTTTGCAGGGATATTTAGTAAGGGGTCTTAGTGGGATAAAAGGGGCAATAAACACCCCCCCCTCCTGTTTTCAAGGCTGGTCACATCATCTTTCTGGCTGGCAGTGTGTACATTGTACCTATTCACTATGTATCCCTTATTCTTTTCCATAATACATGTTGAACACATAGAGAGGCGTATTTGACCCAAACAGAATACCGCCACTGCTTGTGATGTTATGAGATAACAATCCCAGGCAAGGGGCCAGTAATCAAATTAGCTTTTAATTGCTTTTCTTTTTGTGTTGTCTTAAGAGGATTTTGTATTGATTTTGCTTCATACGCTCCATCCTAAATGAGAATATTTCTGTAAATGTCAATGTATTCAACAAAGAACTAATTAGAGGGATGAATATTGTATGGGTGCTCATCCCTATAGTTTGCTGTCTTCTTTTTTTGCTGGATTAAAGACCACAAAACTGGATTCCATCTGCATTTGATTATGTTGAGAGTAGGTTTGCATTCAGAGCGCTTATTAGAGTGAAAGAGGCACTTTGATCTTGAGATTACAATGCATAGGGCATAGTCACACACTATAAGGAGTGATTTGGTTAAATGGTGCTTTGAAAAATGAGAATACACTTGAACCCTCTAAAGCAGGTGAAAAAGGTGTTTTTTTCGCAATTTTTTTAGGAGTCGCTCCTTAGTTCTAGTTGCCTGCCATTAAGATACAGTCCTTACAAAATCCCCCCCTCCCCCAGTAAAAGAGAAGTGTAATAAAGCACAGTTAATGCATAGTAAAGCATAGGGAGGCATTGTAAAGAGAGGTATAGTAAAGCATAGGGAAGCATTGTAAAGAGAGGTATAGTAAAGCATAGGGAGGCATTGTAAAGAGAGGTATAGTAAAGCATAGGGAGGCATTGTAAAGAGAGGTATAGTAAAGCATAGGTAAAGAATAGGGAGGCATTGTAAAGCATAGGGAAGCATTGTAAAGAGAGGTATAGTAAAGCATAGGGAAGCATTGTAAAGAACAGAGAGGTATGGTAAAGCATAGGGAAGCATTGTAAAGAGAGGTATAGTAAAGCATAGGGAAGCATTGTAAAGAGAGGTATAGTAAAGCATAGGGAAGCATTGTAAAGAGAGGTATAGTAAAGCATAGGGAGGCATTGTAAAGAGAGGTATAGTAAAGAAGCATTGTAAAGAGAGGTATAGTAAAGCATAGGGAAGCATTGTAAAGAGAGGTATAGTAAAGCATAGGGAAGCATTGTAAAGAGAGGTATAGTAAAGCATAGGGAAGCATTGTAAAGAGACAGAGAGGTATAGTAAAGCATAGGGAAGCATTGTAAAGAGAGGTATAGTAAAGCATAGGGAAGCATTGTAAAGAGAAGTGTAGTATAGCATAGGAAAGCATTGTAAAGCACAGAGAGGTATGGTAAAGCAATACAGCATAGGGAAGCATTGTAAAGAGAGGTTGTAAAGCATAGGGAGGCATTGTAAAGAGAGGTATAGTAAAGCATAGGGAAGCATAGGAGAAGCATTGTAAAGAGAGGTAGGTCTGGTAAAGCATAGGGAAGCATTGTAAAGCACAGAGAGGTCTGGTAAAGCATAGGGAAGCATTGTAAAGAGAGGTATAGTAAAGCATAGGGAAGCATTGTAAAGAGAGGTATAGTAAAGCATAGGGAAGCATTGTAAAGAGAGGTATAGTAAAGCATAGGGAAGCATTGTAAAGAGAGGTATAGTAAAGCATAGGGAAGCATTGTAAAGAGAGGTATAGTAAAGCATAGGGAGGCATTGTAAAGAGAGGTATAGTAAAGCATAGGGAGGCATTGTAAAGAGAGGTATAGTAAAGCATAGGGAAGCATTGTAAAGAGAGGTATAGTAAAGCATAGGGAAGCATTGTAAAGAGAGGTATAGTAAAGCATAGGGAAGCATTGTAAAGAGAGAGGTATAGTAAAGCATAGGGAAGCATTGTAAAGCATAGGGAAGCATTTGTAAAGCAGAGAGAGGTAAAGCATAGGAAAGCATTGTAAAGCACAGAGAGGTATGGTAAAGCAATACAGCATAGGGAACCATTGTAAAGCACAGAGAGGTATGGGAAAGCATGGAGAAGCATTGTAAAACACAGTGAAAGCATAGTAAAGCATAGGGAAGCATTGTAAAGCACAGTGAAAGCATTGTAAAGCATAGAGAGGTCTGGTAAAACACATTAAACACAGGGAACCACAGTGAACTATGGTAAATGCAGAGTATAACCATGGGGGGGGGGAGAAGCAGCAGATGATGGTAAAAATGTGCAAGGGAAGGTTAGACCAGTCCAAAATGAAACCTCAGCACTCCTGATTAGTCTCATCACAGGTGTGCAGGAGACTGTGTTTTGCCAAATCTTCGGTCCGAAGCATTAGCTTCTATTTTCTTTTAAAGAATAAAAAAAGTGAGATTTGGCAAAATGCAGTGTGCAGGAGTGTTCTACATTTTCAAGGTTAGATCAGTTGAAATGTCTTTATAGATGCAAAGTATATACCAGGTAAGACATGAAATATTAGAAAAAAAACAGATGATGCTACAATACGCAGCCCTTTAATGCATTTAAACCAGATTCAGCTTGCTGAACATCACCCTGCTGAACATCTCGAGAGACCAACGTCTATCAGGTTGAATTTCTCTCCAGTGAATTCTATTGCCACTATAGTATTGCAGTGGACGCCTGTCTCTTACTTGCAAACAGGGGAAAAAAAAGAATGATCTTGAGTCCACATGCATGCTGCAGGAACAGACTTTGTGAAAATAATGAGATGCATTTTATTATAATCATAAAGTCACAAGGAGACCCTCGAGGCAGGTGGTTGCTTTGCCGTCTAGTATTAAGAAGCAAGGCACTAATCCCTGAATCGCGATTCTTCTTTCTCAGCGGGTGTCGCTCTCCTCCCCCAGTGGGGTTTTGTTATTCTCTGTGATCTCTGCAGCAGGGTCCAGTTTGTGCTGTCAGGCAGTCACACTTACCATTTGGACATTGGCCACAAGGGGCAGCTTATCCAATACACAGTAGGAGGGGGGGGGGGGGTTGCTCTTTGGAGATGTTGTCTAATCCCGTCACAGAAATCATGAATTCCTTTTTGTTTTGCTATTGGCTTTGTTTCTGCGTGATCTACAGCACAGGAACCAGGATGCAGTAATTTACCTGTAGTGTTGTATTTGAAAAATCCTGAATTCGCTAAATAAACAGCAGAGAACCAGAAATAATGTTAAGAAGCCTAACGCCTTACAACAACAATCATCGAAGCCACAGTAAAAGCCTAGGAAAGTGTGTGAAGCAAGGATGGGGTAAGTCATGCTAAGCGTTGGTAAATGCATAGTGCAAGCATGGTAAAAAAAAAAAAAAATAGGAACAAAAACCGGTCCACCAAACTGCAAAGCACAGCTCAAAGTTAAACTGAACATTACATACATGAACATATGAAGGTAGTTTAACAATGGTCATGCAATCCCAAGTGTGCCAAATATATTCTGTAAGGGACCATATATAAAATAGAATTAAATAGAAAACAAAGCCTCTATTTCTCTCCTCTTTGTGAGAGGAATTAAGTTGCAAATCGTAACTGTGTAAATGCAGTTTGTGTGCTCGCAGGACTCTGGGGATTGCTTGAAGGGTTTTGTTTGTGCTGGCGGGATGTCTCCTGGGTACAGTGCAGTATCCATTAGCCATCTGTTTTACAAACCCTGGATCACCTCAGGAGTGGCTGTGTCCCTTGGGCAACCTGCAGCAGGTATCTTTACTGAGCAGCTATGAGGAAGGGCAGTGGGTTTGAACAGAGAGAACAGAGACCCCCTTTAAAGAGACATGGGTCTGCCGTGACTCCCCTAAACAGCCCCTTTCCCCAATGTATCACACATACACACTGAACGGAGCGAGGGAATGGCAGGCTGTAGGGAAGCATCCTTACAGATCAAGTCCAACAACGCTGCACTGCTTTCAAGATGAATACACCCATCCACCGTGGCAGGATTGTGCAGATATATGCATGTGTATTGTTTACCACAGTACATTTGCAGTTTTCCCATGCTTTTGGTTATACTATGTGTTATGTTCTGTTAGTTGGCATTGTATATACCGTTCTGACTGCAATGCTGTTGTGCTTGCTGGGTTACATGTTGTGTCGTGCTTGCTGTTGCTAGGATACGTGATGCTGTAAGTGAGCGAGTGTGTGTGTACGACAGAGACACCATCTTAGGTATTATAGGACACAGCAATAAATAACTGGCAAAAGACGGCAGAATTTGTTTGACGCACCGCCTTCTTTTTTGGCTCGCTGGTTGGACTCGTTTTCACACTGCTTGAAATGGGCTTGGATAAGGTGGCTGATCTGCGTAAATGCGCTATGCTGATACACTGCCTGGGCACAGAGGGACAACGCATTTCCTGACACTGAGTCCTGCTCCTAATTATGATCAGTGTACTCGCTGCACATTTGAGCCGCTCATCCGATGGTTCAAATTCCAACAGCGGCCTGGTGAGCCACAATACATGTCTGCATTGAGAGAATTAGCGCTACCTCGTAAATTCGATACACTGCCCGATGAGTTGATTAGAGACCAGCTTACTGAGAAGACGTCTAGTACACAAGTGAGGGAGTGATAATTACTTGAATCTGATGATTTAGCACTGACTCAAACCATAAAGATAGCCAGCCAAGTGGAAGCAGCTTTTCACTGTGCTTAAAAACTTACTGCGATGCCCTCACATGCTACAGCCGCAGGCTCTGCAGTTGAGAACATGCAGCGACCTTTAATCTCATGAGCCAGACTTTGACCTCGCTGTACAACAGGTGCAGCAGCACCCTGCACTTATAGGCCACGTTGTAGGAGCTGTGGGTCCACCAGGGACGAGTCCAGAGCTTCTGACTGTCCTGACCGGGGACAGCGGTGCAGGAATTGTAGAACACTGAACCACTTTGCCAGGTGGTGTCGCTCCACCCCAGCACAAGACCCTGCTCAGCCCCAGATCTCGCACTCAGCACCAGCCACAATCCACACTGTGCTCTTGACATCATCAGGTTTTAAAACATGTTCTACATTTCAATGACATGTGCATTCCTCTGCTCCTGGACTCTGGTGTCAAGGTGTCTCTCCTGAACTTTCAAATATACACACTGTTTTTTTTTTTTATCTCAACCTGCCCCTGCAACGCTCCTCCCCTGCCCTCAGCGGCTACAGACATGCCAAAATTGATGTACTAGGTACATTGCAGCTGCCGGTATGTGATGGTACCCAGTTTTTTTCGTGAAGTATATGGAAATCTGTAAAGCAGTAATTCAATATGTTAATGTAACGTTATTCAGCAGGTTTTATTTGACTTTTTGAAGCACAGTTAGTTAATAGGGTGATGCAAAACCTTTGCCCATAGCTGTATGTAGCTAGTGGAAGTGCAAACCAGGTGAGATTTTTTTTGCCTCAATCACTTTGGCTGAGCAGGCTTGTGAAAGTGAGGAGACGGTGTGCTTTTCTTTCAGGACAGAGTTAGTATGCAGCTCAGCTCAGGACAGCATGCCTGGACTCTACTCTCAGATACAACATGAAACAGCTTGAGGAGCAAAATACTGTCAGTAATAGATGAATAGCCAGTAACAAGGACTCAGTGAGGAAGAGACAAAACTAAGGGAATACACAAACAAAACAAGAGGGTCCAGGGGGAACACTAGTCCATTAAATAACTTTTTATTTCATTTTATATATATATATATATATATATATATATATATATATATATATATATATATATATATTTTTTTTTTTTTCCTTTAAAGCTATCATCTCTGAGGTGTTAAAATCTATTTTGTTCCTGTCTTCTGTGACTGGTGTGTGGTGATTGGGATTGACAGCAATGTGAATTACCTTCACTATCGAAGCCAGCCCTAGTAAAGCAAAGTGGAATAAAGCATACAGCTTGGCCATCACCCGATGGAATGAACTCATTTTGCCTCATAAAGTCGAATGAAACCTGCTGAATAATGTAACATTAACATATTGAATTACACACTGCTTTTTAGTTTTCCATATACTGCACGAAAAACTGTACTACTATTATGGCGTCCGATAGATTTTTGCAATATCATATCTTATATATAATATTTAATACAGTACATACTTTTAAATCCAGTACGCAGTGTAGCAGTATGTAAAATTCCCCTTTTAAAAACCCAACATCATCCTTTTTGGATATAGTATTTCACATTTTGCTTGTTTTTCGCTACTTGGACACACTGAAACGGACAGTCCTCAAACTAGCATCGCAAACCCTGTTATTAATTTATCACCATGTTCCTCCACAATGGTGTCCCCCTCACCCCAGCAACCCCACCCCAGCTCAGGAGAATAAAAGGTCAGCGGGCCTATCCCCTCATTACAACCAGGAGCGCCACAGCAGATGTCATCTACCGCCCCCTAGAGGACAAAGGCTAGCACTGCAAGTGTCAGCTTTGAACTCACTGGGTGCCTGGCAATTAAAGTCCACTGAAGCATGGTGAGGAGAAACAGTCCCTGCTGATTTTGACTCCCTACCCCACAGAAACATCAGAGCCAATGCTCCCTGTGGAATCCCATGAAAAGTAAGAGAGCCATCTAGTGATTTTCCTTTTGCCTGCTTGGAAAATGATCAATGGCGAGTCTGTTTAATTTCTCCATTGATGTAATATCCAGTGACTGTTGAGTTGTACTGGGAGAATAGGATCAATTGCAGTCTTTGATTGCCATCTTTATTATAATGTATTTATTTTGTGCTAGATTTTGGTGCAGACTTGGTACTACTGGAGAATTAGAAAGAATATTTATCAGCTCTGGGATATTACAAGCAGTGGGCCTGCTCTGGCCTATAGGGAACCCCTTTCTCTTAGGGAAGGAGGGAATAGTTAAGTCTACATGCCTCAAGCATGCCTTGGGGACCATATCCCAAAAGCTACTTGAACCAAACCAACATCGTTTTGAAACAGCATCGTAACTCCAGTAGTTTTGGAACATCGACTTCAGTTCACGAGAGGTCTGAGGTTGTGGTTAAATGTTCACGGAGGTGTTTAATGCACACTTTAAACATATATTTGTTATTACTGTTCTTATTTTTTTCTTAAAATACAGTACATTTAATTGCACAGCATACTGATTTAACCAGTGTGGATCTAACTTTGTGCAAATGACATGTATTTAAACAGAATGAATAAAAAATAATTGATTATATATACAGGAAATATGCTTATAACAAGGTAGTATTGCAAGTATGGTAAGTGCAGTTTGGTTTACTGATTTACTGTGGGTGTGTAAATCCATTTGTGTTACTGTACATGTATGCTTTATTGACTATCAGTAACGAGGGAGTCCTGGTGCTGCTTCACTGGTTATGGGGCACTGGGATTTGACTAGAACTCTGCAAAAGCAAACAATCTTTTACACGCTTATATGTGTTGCAAACGTGCCTACGCCTTTAAGTGGGAATCAGATCCCACCATACGAATCGCTTCAAAACTGCTAGTTAAGCTGTAGTTTCACGTAGTGTTTTGGGAAACACACATAATTATCATCTTCAAACCCCAAGTACTACTGTTATTGGGAAATGTATCCCTGGACTGGAGGGAGCACCCTTTCTCTTAGGGGGTGAGGGAGCATTCAGTCTCCATGCCTCAAGCCTGCCCTGGACTGGAGGGAACAGTTCAGTCTCCACCCAATTTAGAAACAGACACTTCTAACCAACAAATAGTTTAAGATCTTATTTACCCTTTAATATATAAATACAAGAAAATAAAAAAGAAGAAAATATCAAATCAGATCATACTGCTTTGCAGTGTTCATTATCAGTACGTTTACAGTCAAAATCTGCCTTTAAAGGAAAATGCTGGCAGCTCAATCCTGGATCTGCACGTCTTCCTTACATGCACTAAAGCCGTGTCCCACAAGCATGCAGCTGTGCAGTCTGTGTTGAGAGTCCAGCTTGTTTAAATGAAGGCAGTTTTATCTCTTCCTTTTGAAACCTGCTTTCCACTAATGCCACGTTTCCATCTGCACCAGGAAACCAGCTTGTAAAGCTCCTCTTGTTCCCAGTATCAAACTGGGGCTGCAGCCGTTTCCAGCTGCAGCCTACAATTCAATTACACACATGTATGTACAGTTTCTATTTATACCAACAGCATAATATTATCACAGCCAGCATGTTCTGCCTACTTTCTTTTTCATAAACCCCCTCTCACATGTTTTGTGTTTTGGACGGTCACTGGGTAACGTCCACCAGCAGCGTGGAGAGATCAAGTCCTGGCAGCCCGCAATCCTAACTGGGGCTGACAGACAGGTAGAGTCCTGATTGAAATGGGTCTGAGCTGCTGCTGATGGAAAAGAACAAGCCTGTTTTCAAACCGCTTTCAAGTCAGTCCCAGTGGCAGGTGGAAACATGGCTTTAGTCATTCTGTGAGCAGCAGTAGGATAGAGGGTTATAAATGAAAGCTTCAGGTCCTGCAGTAGATCCAAAAGCAAAACTAAGCAGATAACTGTGTTTAAGCTGATATTTCCAACAGGAAATAAGTGCAACAACCTTCACTAAACTTGTAGAAAACGTGCTCAACAGGGGGGCTTACTAGTGAAGGGACATATAATTCACTTTGATGTATTTTACTTCTTATTTGTAGACTGTGTTTTTGTTTTGTTTTTCTTACCAAGTGTATTCATAAACATACCTACTTGCAACACTGCCCCCAGTGGATGTAAGAAATTCCACATTTGTTCCACCAGTGTAGTATTTGTTACATCCACTGGGGGCAGTGTGCTGCAGGGGGGACAGGTTAACGGTTCCCCTCTGGTGGACTGGCTGTAGAGAGAAGACATGTTTGAGGGCTCTATATAAGCAACGGGTGCTGTAAACTTTATAAAAAATTTTTTAAAAAGCTCGCCGGGAAGTGACATCAGAAACAGAAAATAACAGAGTAAATCGGTCAAGACATTTCAGAGCCTTATCAGGGTACTTTTTAAACCACTATTCAGTATGTACACCGACTCCACCTGGTGGACAATTAACACATTACAGCTCCTCCTAATACCCAGTGTGAATGCTGGAAAGCAGACCAAACAGGACCTACAGAACAGCTTGAATGTTTGCAAGAGGCACGCCAGCAGGGGCTAAAACAAAAAGGTTTTCTAGACGGCTCTTAAGAATGTGGTTACATTTCGTCTGCGTGGACTGGCTTGGCAGAATCAAGGCTTCTGCCATCTTGTCCTTTCACTGGCAGCGCCGGCTGGCTTTCTGGGTCCACAGGATCGACCAGCTCACTCGGTAATGACACGTTTTTCAACTTGACCTCCTCAAGGACGTTGGCTTGGATAAGGACCTCCTCTTTCTCATTATTTGCCTCCTCCTCGCTGCTGATTGGCTTTTGAAAGGTGATGCTGGAAAGATCCGCGTTTTCCGATTGGTCAGTGTCTGAGTTGGAGGGCGGGAGTTCCTGAAGGGATGGAATCTTGTTATCGGTGATGACATCATCTTCTGTGTCCGACATTCTAAAAGATTCTGTGTCTGTTAGAATGTTTCTCGATATCACTGGAATGAGATAACAGAAGTCAGATTTCGTGGATATTGCTTTCCTCTCCCAGTATCTCTAACTACTAGATCCACACTGCCTCCCTCCCAGCATCACACCTCTAACCACTATCCACACTGCCTCCCTCCCAGCATCACACCTCTAACCACTATCCACACTGCCTCCCTCTCACCCCGCACCAGTCACTGTTCTCTCGGTGGACTAGCTCAGCACTTCCATAAGTTCACATCAGCAATTGTTCAATTTTGCTGTGCTTTTCCCATTGGCTATACTGTGTATTTACCATAGTTTACCCTGGTTCGTCATGTGTTTTTTTTTATTTTTAAATATGCTTTTCCATTCTCTGGCCTTTACAATGCTTTCACCGTGCTTTACTACACATTTACTATGGGAAACATTTACATGGGTTAATTTACCACGGTTTGTTTTTTTAATATGCTTGACCATGCTTTGCTACACTTGAGTGTGCTTTTGCTATGGGACTCTCCTAGAAGGCAGTGCCTGGACTGGTGCGTCGGTCGTGTTGCTCACCCCCAGCAGGTCTGTACACCTCCTCACTGACCGCAGGCTCCGAGCTGAAAGGGCTGTAACTGGGGAAGATGATCAGGGCCAGAGAGAAAATGAAGATCTGGAAAACACATCATGCATTACTGTTATTACCAGTATCAATTCAGCTACTATCTGGGATTGTTAACACTGCATGCAGGGATGGCAGTAACACTCCTACTGCATAGCAGTTCGATCCATTCCATTCTTTACAATGAGTTTAGGAGACACAGCTGAGCTTGTTAGCGATACACACTGTGGCTGATCGAGTTAGTAGTAAAACCTGCAGTGGGCGAAGCTGCTCTGCAATAGGAGTCTTATTTCCATCCCTGTGTATGTGTGACTCACCAGGATACAAGTGCCAGTCTGCGCTGCCTTGGTCGAGGTCAGCTTGATGAGGGACTGCAGCCTCCTCAGCTGGGCTACGAGAGACCTGGTAATGGAAGGGAAGGAAGGAAGGTACAGAGAGAAAAACAATCAGAGGGGAGCAAAAGCTCCACTTCACTGTTTCCAGTAAAAGCTGCAGCAGTGTAATCAGGATGACGCCCGTCCTATTTCTGGTCACCTGGGGCCGCTTTTTCAAACCTTGAAACCTGCAGAACAATGATCCGGGTTTTGTAATCCTATGTTTTGTGATACGAGATTACTTCTAACAAAAAATAAATACAAATAAAATTGTAATCGTAATTATTTGCAACGTGGATAAATGTGATCCAGCAGTGACACTTTCTGAAAAACCAGATCAAAACGATCCAGATAAAAGTAATCTCGATCACAAAATATAGGATTACAAAGTCTGGATCACTGTTTTGAAATTTATTTTAAAAAAACAGAAGCCCCCTGGGGTGATCTGAGTTTAAAACAGCCGCCTGCCTCAGAAAGCACTGATGCCAGTAAGAAAGCGGGGTGCATACAGGGTGTTCGAGGAGTCACAGGCACAATGGTTGATACTGGTTTTGTCTCTTAATCAGAAGAGGAACAGACTCATATTTCTGTGCGGGGTGTGGCATCCTGATGAACAGAACATATGACACCGCCTCTTATAATGTCCGATTCATCGTGACAACTGGACGGTGTGTGGAGGACGACATGCAAAGGAAAGTGTCTGTGACAGAGACGCACCGCTTGGCCACCAGAGAGCTGTTCAATAACGTCAGCCTTTAAACAGAATTGAAAACAGTGCACAACAACAATGATGCACGAATTAGGAGCCACCCTGTATAAAACCCATTTTCAGAAAGCATCATTTTTACATCATAATAAAATATGCATCACAGGGGTGGTTGAGTTGTTTTTTGCTCTACTGATCCCTGCAGTGTTTCCAGCCTGCGCCTCTGTGGCACCTACATGTTGTGTTTCTCCAGCTGCTGCACCGTCTTCTGCAGCTCCTGGTTCTGCACGGAACAAGCAGACACTCTGCAACACAGACAGCACACACCATCACTTCAAACCAGCCAGACCTGCTATCGACACTGGCAATATGAACAAGCACCTGTACAGCTACGGTCAAACGTTTTAGCTTCACTCTTAAATCTTAGAATTGAGACATAATAAAAAAACTATATGAACATGCTTCAGATCTTTCATTCAACATCATGTAATCAAAGAGACTACACAATTATACTGCAAAAAATCTAGTGGCTACCATAATAGTAGTACAATATTTCATGTTAGATTTCGAAATATTTCAATTCTTTTGTTTTGTTAAGTATATAGAAAACTCCAAAGCGGTACGTAATTCAATATGTTAACTTTAAATTATTCAGCAGGTTCCATTCAACTTTAAGAAGCAAAATTAGTTCATTCTAAAGGGTGTTGCAAAACTTGGCCATATCTGTGTATCTGCAGGGTGACAGATGAAAGGAACAGGGCCTTTGCACTGCGTCGTGTTGCTCTGAGCTTCCACACAGAAGTATGTGTGTGTGAAAGACAACTTTTTAAGAATGCATGTTTGCGTGGCACAGTGTGTTGAGGTGCTGGGCATGTGTCTGTCTTGCTGGCACATTGTGTTGAAGTGGTGTGTGTGTGCATGTGTCTGTCTTGCTGGCACAGTGTGTTGAAGTGGTGTGTGTGTGCATGTGTCTGTCTTGCTGGCACAGTGTGTTGAAGTGGTGTGTGTGTGCATGTGTCTGTCTTGCTGGCACAGTGTGTTGAAGTGGTGTGTGTGTGCATGTGTCTGTCTTGCTGGCACAGTGTGTTGAAGTGGTGTGTGTGTGCATGTGTCTGTCTTGCTGGCACAGTGTGTTGAAGTGGTGTGTGTGTGCATGTGTCTGTCTTGCTGGCACAGTGTGTTGAAGTGGTGTGTGTGTGCATGTGTCTGTCTTGCTGGCACAGTGTGTTGAAGTGGTGTGTGTGTGCATGTGTCTGTCTTGCTGGCACAGTGTGTTGAAGTGGTGTGTGTGTGTGCCTGTGTCTGTCTTGCTGGCACAGTGTGTTGAAGTGGTGTGTGTGTGCATGTGTCTGTCTTGCTGGCACAGTGTGTTGAAGTGGTGTGTGTGTGCATGTGTCTGTCTTGCTGGCACAGTGTGTTGAAGTGGTGTGTGTGTGCATGTGTCTGTCTTGCTGGCACAGTGTGTTGAAGTGGTGTGTGTGTGCATGTGTCTGTCTTGCTGGCACAGTGTGTTGAAGTGGTGTGTGTGTGCATGTGTCTGTCTTGCTGGCACAGTGTGTTGAAGTGGTGTGTGTGTGCATGTGTCTGTCTTGCTGGCACAGTGTGTTGAAGTGGTGTGTGTGTGCATGTGTCTGTCTTGCTGGCACAGTGTGTTGAAGTGGTGTGTGTGTGCATGTGTCTGTCTTGCTGGCACAGTGTGTTGAAGTGGTGTGTGTGTGTGCATGTGTCTGTCTTGCTGGCACAGTGTGTTGAAGTGGTGTGTGTGTGTGTGCATGTGTCTGTCTTGCTGGCACAGTGTGTTGAAGTGGTGTGTGTGTGCATGTGTCTGTCTTGCTGGCACAGTGTGTTGAAGTGGTGTGTGTGTGCATGTGTCTGTCTTGCTGGCACAGTGTGTTGAAGTGGTGTGTGTGTGCATGTGTCTGTCTTGCTGGCACAGTGTGTTGAAGTGGTGTGTGTGTGCATGTGTCTGTCTTGCTGGCACAGTGTGTTGAAGTGGTGTGTGTGTGCATGTGTCTGTCTTGCTGGCACAGTGTGTTGAAGTGGTGTGTGTGTGCATGTGTCTGTCTTGCTGGCACAGTGTGTTGAAGTGGTGTGTGTGTGCATGTGTCTGTCTTGCTGGCACAGTGTGTTGAAGTGGTGTGTGTGTGCATGTGTCTGTCTTGCTGGCACAGTGTGTTGAAGTGGTGTGTGTGTGCATGTGTCTGTCTTGCTGGCACAGTGTGTTGAAGTGGTGTGTGTGTGCATGTGTCTGTCTTGCTGGCACAGTGTGTTGAAGTGGTGTGTGTGTGCATGTGTCTGTCTTGCTGGCACAGTGTGTTGAAGTGGTGTGTGTGTGCATGTGTCTGTCTTGCTGGCACAGTGTGTTGAAGTGGTGTGTGTGTGCATGTGTCTGTCTTGCTGGCACAGTGTGTTGAAGTGGTGTGTGTGTGTGCATGTGTCTGTCTTGCCGGCACAGTGTGTTGAAGTGGTGTGTGTGTGCATGTGTCTGTCTTGCTGATGGTTGAGTGGTGATGTGAAGGGCAGGGCTGCTCCTCCTCACCTGCTCTCCAGCCCGTCAATGTAATCCTTCTTCCTCCGTCGACTGTCCTGGGCAGACTGCTTGTTTCTGATCTTCCGACGCACTTTCTTCAGAATGCGCTCCTCCGCCTTCGGGAAACGACAACCATCAACATCATCATCATCACCACCACCATCATCACTAAAATCAAGCCGGTTTAATACAGACGCTCAGGGGACCAGCTCAAACTGACCTGATCGTCACGCTGCATCACGAGGGAGGCGCGAGTTCCACAGCCCTTCCTCTGCACACAGCACCTGCCCCGGCACCACTCCCTCACTCACATGTGCGTTAATGCATCATCATCATCATCATCATCATCATCATCATCACCAATGCAGGAAACACTTCCTCAGAATGCGGGCCACTTGCGCTTGATTAAGAATGTTTTTAGCTGCCTGCCATAGACGTGTGTAACACAGGCTAGATCAGTCTACGTGCCTTTATATCAGGAAGAGCCGGCACCAGCGAGGGAGCTGCCACTTTGCTATCAAGTTTCCTGTAGTTTTACTGGCGACACGCGGAGCATAAGAAAGCAGTCAAACATCGCCCTCTAATGTTTGAGGGTAGAACAATCAGTCACTTTCTGATTAAGCACAGAGGTGTAAGATATGGATGAACGCAGTAAGCATTACCCCATTACAAAGTTTTTGTACATGTGAATTCAGTATGCAGTACCTAAGCAATAGAGGTGCATTAGGTTATGTTGATGTCTCTAGGATATATCACTCACAGACGACTACACCTGTACCTACAACATACTCAGCTTCTGTTTCATATTCTGTTATGTGGGTAGAATTGTTGTTCTAACCTTATTCTTTTAAAACCTCTTTGGCTGAGATAACGTAACCTGTCTCTATGGCAGGCCACTACAGATATGGAAAAAGTCTGGCATCATCCTATAGAACTTGGCTTCATAAAATCGAATCAAACCTGCCAAATAACGTTACGTTTACATATTGAATTACATACGCTTTGTAGTTTTCCATATACTTATGTTGTCAAATAAAATATCTAAATTCTGTTTATATGAGCCATTCAAAATGAATTCATGCAAAGTGATCTGTTCCTTCGGCTGGTTAGAGCTGAACTGGAAGGAGGCCGTGTATTGTAATCGCGAGTGTTTTGTCGTGTCTAAGGAATCACTTTGTTTGTCGTTATTAGACGGCTGAACACGATCCAGAGCTGTTGCCAGAGGCCAGCACTTACCCGGACAGCACTGCCGTTTCATGACTGACTGTATTTGCACCACGAGCGCTATCGCACTCACTGTCAACCTGTGTCTGTGTTTTGGGTTACGTGTGGGTGTTTAGGAACGGGACTGTTATTATATCGCGACCAACGCATGGATCAAAACAGAGCAAAACACGCCGCTGTATTGCCTGTTAGCATTGTTATTGTTCGCTGTATTTGTGTCATCAGACCATTGGATTTACAAATAAAATATCATTGCACCTGGATTGTCGATGTCAGTCTGTTCATTGATCACTGCTGCAGTCTACATGTTTTCTGCAGAGGATATGGCTTTCCAACACCTTGTACCCTGTTAATCCATAAGCAGGGGTTCACATAACTGGGACGCAGGTCTCATGCAGATAAAAAAAAGCAGACTCAGTTATTGTTGTACAAGACGCAAGCATAGCGTCAGTATATTTAACAGGAAAGCATTAATAAAGGCAGAGCATGTGTTCACAGTTTGAAGGTGAGCTATACATGCCTAATGTATGGATTAGTGCAGGACAGCGAGGGTCATCAAACCCCACCCCACGTCGCTCGCTGCACAAGTGAAACACAAAATACATATATATGTATGTTAAACGTTTCACCAGCACCTTCCTTTCATTCCATTATTTTCTGCAATGTGAACTGTAGAATTGCACCATAACTGTTTAATTCAAGGCACTTGTTTGTGGACCAATGAAATAGCAACTTGCCAAGACAGGCGTCTGCAAGCACCAATGGGGTACGTAATGTAAAAACAACCGCCTTAACCAAAACGGGCCTTATTTTTTCAGTTCTTAGAAAAATAAATAATAAAAAAATTTTTTAAAAAAAAACATGAACCTCACCAACTGTCAGAAATGTGTTAACAACTTAAAAAACAAAAAATATATGGGGACATTCTTTTCCTCCCCTATCTACACTGATCACATCAAAAGCCCCGAGAGATTGAGTAAAAAGCAGAAAACAGCCAATCAGCTGAGACTTTTCATCTCCGAGTGCTGTGCACTGCACTAACGCCCACAGGTGAAGCATCGCGCAACACTGCTATCCTTCCCCAGACAGATGGATTGTGACCCATACCAAGAGTCTATCTAAAGCAGCCCATGTTAGGTGTACCTTGGTGAGAGGCAGGTTGTTGGGTAATGCAATCCCTTCTTGGTTCAACAATCTCTGCTCCTCTTCTGTCAGCATCAGATCGGGGTACAGCTGGAGAGAGAGAGAGAGAGAGAGAGAGAGAGAGAGAGAGAGAGAGAGAGAGAGAGAGAGAGAGAGAGATTACTTTCCACTATGGCACGCTGCAGCATGAATGGAACTCATTACTCTGCAGTCAGCCACGCAGAGGCTCAGAAACACACGCCTGGAATGGATCGTATTGCAATTACTCCAGCACTGCGTTTAGTTTTGTGTGTGCTCAGGTGCGGTCACCTGGTGCTTACACATGTCTATGGGAGGCAACTAGAAGTGAAGAGCAGCTCTCGAGTCACCTAACAGACTTAGAAAAAATAAAAACACAGTATTTCAGTCACTGCAATAAGGAACAGTAATTGAGAAATTAAACCTGAAGCTTCCTACACAGTCTGTACAGAAAATGTAATAACTGCTGAGCGGCATCAGTGCACAGGTACCGGAGTGTGACTCTGTGGCAGGGATTGGTTCCCTACGTACCGGTAGCGAGCCCAGGCTGCAGGGGTCCTTGGCGGTCAGAGGGCTGGTTCTCCCCGCTGCGCACACAGGGATGGAGGGCAGCTCGCTCACAATACAGCCCTGCGGAACGAGCATTCGAGAGCTCCACTCATCTGGAACACACAGCGGGGAGCCGGGGGGGGGGTGGGTTATCGTTAGAGTTTGAGAGCACCAGAGTCTTGCTAACTCCAAACTTTACCTTAACATTTAAAATTTTTTTTTTTTTTAAAAAGTACCCTATGAAACTCAAACCTCTGCAACAGCACGTTTGCTAGAACTATAAACCGGCCACCGGAGAGCTGCAGCAGTGTGCGAGTTTATTAGAACACACCCCACTGCTTCTGTGGGTTTGCTTTGTTGTACATAAGAAATCTAACCACTGGAACTGAAAACTTTCAAAATAAGCAAATTAGTGATTGTCTAATTTAACCCCTGGTACAATACTCTGCAGTTCAATACAACCCTGAGACAGACTCTGCAGTTCAATATAACCCTGACAGACTCTGCAGTTCAATATAACCCTGACACACACACTGCAGCTCAATATAACCCTGAGACAGACTCTGCAGCTCAATATAACCCTGAGACAGACTCTGCAGCTCAATATAACCCTGACACAGACTCTGCAGCTCAATATAACCCTGAGACAGACTCTGCAGTTCAATATAACCCTGATACAGACTCTGCAGCTCAATATAACCCTGATACACACACTGCAGCTCAATATAACCCTGACACAGACTCTGCAGTTAAAGACACTCTCACTGACCCAGCTCTATGGATATCACATCCACGCTGCTGGATCCAGGCTCTGTCTTCACCCCATCCAGCCCGTTGATGTCATAGACAACCTGGTAGAGTGTGGGCGTTGTGGCGATGGCGTAAGGCACCTCTGATTGGTTAGCCCCGTTGTGGGGTGGGCTGTCGGAGCGGGGGTCCTCGGAGATTCCACTGTCACTCTCGGAGGGTGACTCGCGTGCCTGATTAGAACTGTACACCTCATTCGGGTCAACGATGGAGTGCAAGACATCTTCCGATTCACTGTCGTTCAAACCCTGCGAACAGAAAGCAGGGATAGTAACCCAGTCCTTACAATCTATTAGCTCCCATCAGCACTGTCCTTACAGGAACAGCACAGCAAAGTGGAATAAAGCACAGTGAAAGCACAGGTAAGCATTGTGAAGCCTACAGAGGTAGAGTGAAGCACAGTAACAAAGAAAACGAGACACGGTAAATGATTGCTATCGCCATGGAAAAACTGCAAAATGACTGGGGTGAACTTTTAAAAGGGAGGTACCATGATCACAAGAGATTCAGAAAGGAAGAAATCGTTTATTAATCAGCAAGACTTTTATTTTATGAGCCTCAATCGTGATGAGAAATAGCAGAACTGAGCAAAATCAGTCGTCACCTTGCTTTTTATACTGATAAGGTTTTTTCAATACATGATATCACTGTGTATGACAACATGCACGTGCATGGTTTTAATTGCACAGGAATGCTTTTGTAGAATAAAGTATTCTCCATTACTGTCCATTATTACTTGTCCGATTGTTAATCTTATTGCAATATAGGATAAAACAATCAAAACCTTGCATGCACAACATCAACAAATACTTGGCATGTGACTGATGAGCAGTGAGGTTAGTGGTACTCACACAGTGCTGATTCACAGCCCACTTCTCCAAGCCTGTCTCAGGACCCCCATACAGGGGATCGGAACAGACAAAGGGTCCCTCAACCCCCTCCTCCTCTTCCCGTTGTCCGAAGAACACTCCCCGATTCTCCTCGTCCATCTGCTAGAGAAACAAAACAAGCAAGTTCAGCCAACCCAAAGCCATGGGACTGACTCTGAACACTGAACACCGCCCCCTGTCAGTGCAGCAGCCTGCTGATCAGAATGGGTCTCACTCTGAACACTGAACACCGCCCCCTGTCAGTGCAGCAGCCTGCTGATCAGAATGGGACTCACACTGAACACTGAACACCGCCCCCTGTCAGTGCAGCAGCCTGCTGATCAGAATGGGACTCACTGAACTGAACACTGAACACCGCCCTCCTGTCAGTGCAGCAGCCTGCTGATCAGAATGGGACTCACACTGAACACTGAACACCGCCCCCTGTCAGTGCAGCAGCCTGCTGATCAGAATGGGACTCACTCTGAACACTGAACACCGCCCCCTGTCAGTGCAGCAGCCTGCTGATCAGAATGGGTCTCACTCTGAACACTAATATATCACACCATCAGAGAAATGATGAATTCATTAATAAGTAGCAATTATTAACCGTCATTTTCCCTTGTTCCGGGTCTCAGTGATCTTATCTGATTTTGTTTTTGACTCTTTAAAGCTCTGTGTCCTTGATGTCTTACAGCCACTCGAGTGATGCAGATACCGTGCCTGACATGAACCTTAAAAAAACAAACACATTGAACCAGTAATGACGACTATATGAATAAACAATTAGGCAAAGCGCACATGTCTAAGAATCCACTCAAAGAGTTTAACAAATTAAACGACAATGAGAATATTATTCACCACAATTAATTTTCAGTTCTTCATGCAGGCCCTAAAAGTCTCAAAGACACATCACTGCTGAATATACAGCAACACAGGCCCTGCTGTTTATTCAGGGTGTGCACACTGCAGTGCTTTCAGCTTCCTGTGTGCTGATAGGGACAGGATCTTCACATCCTGGTTTAAGCAAAGTAAACAGATTAAAGGTTTGCACAATTGCTTACTTGTGAGAAAACTGTCTTGACTATTTTTATCAACAGGCCTGGTGAATGACGCACATTAGAAATAAGACTCTACTCATTAGGCAATACTCAATGCAGTGGTTCACAGGTCACTAATCTACCAACCACAGCATGTAGAATATCACCTGAGAACAAACGCCTGCTTACATCAAAACTGGACAAGTGGACAAAACAGAAGAAAAGTTTGGGAACGAGAAAAGGCCATTTAACCCATAAGTGCTCGTAAAACAGCGCTTCTGTTCTAAACTCTCTTTTATTCCACTTCCATTCATGCCCTCTGTGCTAAATCTGAAGTAGTGTCTGGGGTTAGCTTTATCTTTACCGTTTAATATCTAAGACATTAAGATGATGTATAATTGATCATACAGTGACATTCAGTGCAGCGCTCTGCCCATAACAGTAAAATGCTTCTTGAAAGCACTTCAGTTTTAGTGACATGGCAACAAGACTCCCACAGCATAGCAATTTGACACCATTCCTGATTTTAATAAGACACACCTGAGCTTGCTATGCAATGAGTCTTATTTCCATCCCAGCACAAACAGGTTCAGTGAGTCAGTGGCTAAGCTGAGATTTGAACCGGGGACCTCCTGGTTACAAGCCCTTTCCTTTACCCTCTCGACCACACAGCCTCCAACAATACATGCTTGCTAATATAGAAACGTTCACAGCTGGAGACTAGACCATGAAAAATTAAAACATAAACTCAATTCCCTTATGTGCTTTACCATACCTCACTGGTTCCATTGTGGGAATTAAGAGTTGGTACCCCCCTAGAATAAATAATTAAAACCAAAGAAAACGGGTAAAACACGGCACCTTGGTTTCTTGCGTCGAGTTATTGCCAACCCGTCCGAGCTGAGGAGAGGTAATGCTTGTGTGTCCAAAGTTCTCCGAAACTGAGAACAAAACCCAGTCCTTGTAGCAATCTGCCGCGTCGAAGGACCGTGCAGGAGTTCACGATTGCTACTTTACTGCCTCGTTGCTTCACCGATTACTGCAAAACCACCCGCTCTGTGCATCTCCCAAAGATTTGAAACGTAAACATGGTTTGGAACGGCGCCCCTCGCTAAATAAGCAATGGAGTAGGTGGGACGTTTAGTTGCAGAGCCAGACAAACAAGAACAGCATTGTCCCGGAGGCTGGGGTAGCATTCCTCCCACTCCAACCCTCAGGAATCTGTGATTCGTGTGTGTGGTGCAGAACTAGCAGCTATCTGTCATGACTTCCAACTAATAACAGCCTATCACACAGTACTGCGTTTACCCAGATTGCACGGATTGGAAGACGCACTCGCCCTGCTAACACGACTCTGCGGTCCAGGCTGGCAGCGCTTACGTCATCCGCTTTGCAACTCACCAGGGCACCCCGGCGTGAAAGAGACCCCCGCGTCTGATTGGTCACGGGTCGACAGCTCTGACCAATCGACGCGAGGCAGCGCGGAATTCGCAGACGGCTTCGCTGTGATTGGTGGAGAGGGGGGTTGCCCTTTACGCGATTGGTTAGTCACTCACAGTGAAAACTTCCCGAGCCAAAGCCAGACCGCGCTGAGCCGATATTATTGTCCGCGACCCAAAGACAGTTCTTCCTCGTGGAATATAACGTGTAATTTGTGGAAAGAAGAATCTGCCAACCCAGAGATCTTGTTTATATGTATATATATATTTTTTTTGTAATCAAGTTTCCTGCGCTCGCCGGGCTGCGCGGCTCCATCGTGTGATAGGTCATGGGGAATGTCAATCAAGCAGCCCGAGTCCCGCCTCCCTCCCCGGCCGGTCAGCTGACGCAACTGTCGCAGAATATCGTGACATGAGAGAGCGGCTGCACGGAAACTTGTAAGTAACCATTTCAAATACCAGTTTTTGCATGCCGTATAAAATCACAGGGCATGTGTGGTAGAGTGGAGGAAGCTGAACAGATGTCCTTTTGACGAGTTGCACGTCTCTCAGATTAGTCCAGGGAGTTTGTAATGCACATACTGTACTTCTCAAACTTTGTGTTTGTTCTGTAGAGGGTCTCGTTTCCTCAAGCGTGTGTCAGCATCTGTGTGGCTTGTCCGTCTCAGTTGCTGAAAATAAAACATAGTAAAAGTTTCAGGTCATGCCCGAAGCGAAGGCGCGTCCCCAAAACTAACAGGAGAGTCTTCTCCTTTCCAGAGAGAGGGTCCATTCCGGGAATTAACACCCCCTGCGCTCGACGCGTTGCTTGTTGTGAGTGGTAATGATTAGACTCGCCAGTAGGCTCGCAGCTCGTTCATTCTGTGTGATGCATTTCCTTTAATAACACTGTGTTCCTCTTCACTCAGCCTGCACAGAGACCTGCTTCCACAAGCTACTCACCTAGTCTCGCTGGCCCACGATCGGCTCCAAAGTTTTAATCCAATTCATACCATTTGTTGTGAAAGATAAAAATAACATATCCAACAATAAATCGGATTAAAACTATTTTGCTTTCTTTCTTTATTCTTTTCTCTATACTGTCCTTTGCGCTTTTGTGATGTGCGCATTCACTCTGGGCGATTCCTATTGAAATCACTCTCATACAGTACTGTGTGTGTGTGAGCGATTCCTATTGAAATCACTCTCATACAGTACTGTGTGTGTGTGAGCGATTCCTATTGAAATCACTCTCATACAGTACTGTGTGTGTGTGAGCGATTCCTATTGAAATCACTCTCATACAGTACTGTGTGAGCGATTCCTATTGAAATCACTCTCATACAGTACTGTGTGTGTGTGAGCGATTCCTATTGAAATCACTCTCATACAGTACTGTGTGTGTGTGAGCGATTCCTATTGAAATCACTCTCATACAGTACTGTGTGTGTGTGACTGTGTGTGTGTGTGAGCGATTCCTATTGAAATCACTCTCATACAGTACTGTGTGTGTGTGAGCGATTCCTATTGAAATCACTCTCACCCTGGTCCTGGGATGGGCCAGCAAGGCCGAGGGAATCCAGAAAGGCCGGAGCATCGTCGGGAGAATGGAAGGGATGATCCGTGGAGACGTGATTGAATCGAAGGGGTTGCTAGATAAAGGAGGAATGACCTGCAGGCCTCTACGGGGTGGGAAAAGGCCCTGCGGCGCAGAGCCGTGATGTTGCTGTAATCTGGGTAGACCCTGATGTTACCGGCAGTAGACTGAGAGGCATTCTTCCTGGCTGCCTGTAACACAGACTGATGATCTAACTACCTCAACAGTTTAAAAATAGGAGTGCAGAGCCTGACCCTTGATCTAGACTAGTCGGAATATATATGGTGTGTGTGCATAATCTCGACGGTCTTACCAGACAACGTTGAGATAGAAAATCAATGAGGTTAGAGCCCTCATCTCCCTCCTTCAGGCCAACCAGACGGAGATTATTCCATCCTCCAGGTCTGCCACCTTGGCCTCTATCCGGTCAATCCTGGCCTCCGGTGCTGCAATAGCAGTCTCGTTACCGATCATGGATGCACGGAGAGCAGTCGGAGCCATCTGAAGAGTCTTTGGTAAAGGTCGAGAACTCCCATTGCATGGTCATTTTGGAGTATGGGATTTCAGTATGGGATAATATACGCTCAGAATACTGACGAGTCTGAGACATGCACGCCTCGATAACGGAGGCCAGATCCGGATCGAGACTGCCGTTCGCCCCCTTGGATGAAGAGGAGGAGTGCACTGTAGGTCTCTCTTTCGACGAGTTTGACATCCTGGGCTGTGTCAGACGGCCAAAAGTGGAGAAAAAAAAGCATGTAAGAAAAATGAGGCTTAATATTTTTAAACAACGAAGTGAACGAGGGAGGCGAAGAGAAAAGCTTACACAGCCGTCGCTCGCAAAGGTCACGCTGGTTCCTGAAAACGCGATTTTTCATTTTATTTTATATTTAACCCGCAGTATCTCAATCAGTTGACCAGATGTGCTCACGAACGTAACATCACTGAAAAGAGT
This sequence comes from Polyodon spathula, assembly GCF_017654505.1. Lineage (NCBI taxonomy): Eukaryota > Metazoa > Chordata > Actinopteri > Acipenseriformes > Polyodontidae > Polyodon > Polyodon spathula. The sequence goes on along the minus strand of NW_024473083.1, from coordinate 17,167 downwards.
GTCCTGAAAAAAAAACATAGTTTTCCTATGTCTCCTTTAGAGATTTGTGAGAGATTTGACTTTGAAATTATCCTTTCCCAAATTCAGGAAAAACCTCTAGCACTGGGCGTTCCAAAAGCCCTAGCAGTGAAAGGGTTAATAATAATAATAGTTTGATCCTACTATCTTTAAGTATGCCCTTGTTCACTGCTGTAAGCAGGCAGGTTTGAAACACTGATACACGTACTGTAAACCAAACCAGACCTGATTCTGTAACCTTTCCAGTCTCCAGCAGACCCATCTTTCTGTGTGTGCTTCTTCACAGCCGGAACGCATCGAGCCACAAGCACATCCATAACAGAGATCTTTTACATTGTAATTGTGACATGAGGACCGCTCGCTATACAAGGGTACATTTGTATCAGACCTAGGGTCAATTGCTATTGGAATTTGTAATTAATTGCAGTTACAGTGTAATTGTAGTTGAACCTGGGCACACCTGCGTAACCCTGTAATTTATCAGTTACAGTTCAGTTACATACCAAGTTGTGTTTTACACTGAGCTAACGTTCTCGTATTTTCAGCCACTTCTAGTTACCCCATTTATTTGAAAAAACATTCTATGGTGTGTTTGTGTATTTGTGTCTGTGATTTGTGTAAACGTGTTAATGTGTGGAGCTGTTTATGTTACTTTTTCATGTAATTGTGACTACAGCATAATTGTAACTGTAATTGAAAAAAAAACAGCTTTGTAATTGCAACTTCAGCAAACGATTATGCAGTAATTGTATTTATAATTGACCTCAGGTCTGATTTTGATTGGATTGTAGCTTCTCAAGTATTGCATCAACGACAATAATAAACAGTCTTTTCCTTCTTTGTCATCAGGACCTTACCCATGATTGACCTGTCTGGATCGAGTGTGTGCGTGACCTGAGAGGCCGGTGTGTGAAGCAGAGCTGCGACGAGAGAGATGGGCTCGCGGAGCGGCTGGGTCCCCGGGGCTCCCTTGGTGTGGCAGGCTGGGGGTGCCCCTCCCCGCTCGCTCACAGGGCTGGAGGTGAAGCTGGGCTCCCTGGCTGTGCTGCTGGTCATGACCCTGCTGTGTGGCTTCATACCCCTCTGTGTGCTGCGGGGCTCGGGGAGAATCAACACGGCCACCGGTGAGTCTGGAGAGGGAGCGTGTGGGAATGAGACTCACGTGCGCGTTTCTGGATTAGAAACCATGCATTGTTGATGTTCCAGTTGGTTTGCGTTCCTCCATGGCAGTTGTAGCTGTAAGGGCACACTCTTCTTTCCTCCTCTTGAAACCCGCAGCATGTCACTGTGCCGGGATGGAAATAAGACTCCTATTGCAGAGCACGTTCACCCAGTCCAGGTTTTACTACAAACTTGATTGATTAGCCCCAGTGTGTGTAGGTAACAAACTCTGGTGTGTCTTATTAAACTTGTAGTAAAAGCAGGATTGGGTCCAACTACTATGCATCAGCAGTCATATTTCCCCTGTAGGTAGTCATTGGCAGAATTTTTAGCTGATTTTATAGAGACGATAGCTAACATTACACTGGTGGTAACCGTGGGAGACGGGAGAGATGAGGGATGGAAAATAAGACTCCTATTGCAGAGCACTTTCACCCATTCCAGGTTTTACTACGAGCTTCATTAGCCACAGTGTATAGCAAACAAGCGCTGGTGTGTCTTATTAAACTTGTAGTAAAAACAGGAATGGATCAAACTGCTATGCAGTGGGAGTCTCTTGTGTGATTTAATTTAAAATGAGTATAAGAGTACATGTGTACAACACTTGATACTGAATAGAAAAATACTAAAATAAATTTAGATTTAATTAATAGTTTCTGTTTAGGTTTTCAGCACTATTGAGTGTTTTACTAGTTATGGATTACACAACTCTGATGCATATATAGAACAGACTCTGAATAAGCCCAGAATATGAAACCTTACCTGTGTAGTTACTACTGCGTCTGTGTTCCTGATAACAGTGCAGTGTTTAGATAGAACGTGTGGTTGCTGGTGATAGTAAACCACACGTGAGGGCTCCACTGTGACCGAACTGAAGTGGTGAAACAGCCAAGCCCACTGGAGCTGCAGTGAGCCAGAAGGAATGTTTTATACCACAGTGTGCCTTATAAAGCTGTACTTCCATCAAGGGGTTCTGGTGATAAACCACAAGAACAAAAGCTTTATGACGATCTTAATAACTGCTGTATGAGACTGTAAAACATATATACATACATACAGCTGTGGATCCTGTGTGTGTGTGTGTGTGTGTGTGTGTGTCTGTGTGTGTGTGTGTGTGTCATGGTGCTGATCCTGTGTGTGTGTGTGTGTCATGGTGCTGATCCTGTGTGTGTGTGTGTGTGTGTGTCCCATGGTGCTGATCCTGTGTGTGTGTGTCTCATGGCGCTGACCCGGTGTGTGTGTCCCCTGTGGTGCAGCCACGCGCAGGACCGTGCTTAGTCTGGTGAGCTGCTTTGCGGGCGGTGTGTTCCTGGCTACCTGCCTGCTGGACCTGGTCCCTGACTACCTGGCCGGGATCACAGAGGTGTTCGACAGCCTCCAGGTCACTGTGAGTACATGAGAACAGGTGTGGGGATCTCATTTAAAAGCACAGACTAGTCTTTTTTTAAAATGTTGCCAGTGTTTTAAATCCTACTATATCACCTGGTGTGCTATTTATTGCATTTATAACTCTGTGTAAAAAAAGTGCTTCTTACCTTCTGTTCTAAACTTTCGTTCGCTCAGCTCCAGTGCATGCTCCCTTGTTCTTCTCTCTGTGCTAAACTCATGTATCCAAATTCCCCGCAGTGACACTGATATTCCCTGTGGATTTTAAAGCTGTCATACTCTTAGAAACGCCTCTGCTGTTTTGCTTTTAATCTTGCCTGTGCAGCTCCAGTTCCCCCTGCCTGAGTTTATCATGGCTATGGGCTTCTTCCTGGTCCTTGTGATGGAACAAATGGTGCTGGCCTACAAGGACCAATCAGCCAGCTCACTGGAGGAGAGACGGGCCCTACTGGGGGACTCCAGCATCCAGTCAGGGAGCTGGGATCATCAGGAGCCTGTCCACAGGCACCATGTTCCCAGCAGGGGACAGGGGGACAGGGATGAGGGAGGGGTCCATCTGCATGTGGACTTCAACTCTCACTCCGCCACCCGGAGCTTGATCTTGGTGGTGTCGCTGTCGCTGCACTCTGTGTTTGAGGGCCTGGCCGTGGGGCTGCAGGCGCAGCGGGAGAAGGTGCTGGAGATCTGTGCTGCCCTGTTGATCCACAAGTGCGTCATCGCCTTCAGCCTCACCCTGAAGTTGATGCAGAACCGGCTGAGGAAGGGCGTCGTGGTGGCCTGCCTGGTCCTCTTCTCTGCCATGTCTCCCCTGGGCATCGGGCTGGGCATCACCCTGACGGAGAGCGCCAGCGCCGTGCACCAACTCCCCCGCTCGGTCCTCGAGGGCGTGGCGGCCGGGACCTTCCTCTACATCACCTTCCTGGAGATCCTGCCCCATGAGCTGAGCTCCCTGGAGCAGCGCGGTCCCAAGCTGCTGCTGCTGCTCACGGGCTTCGCTGTGGTGACCGGGCTCCTCTTCATCAAGATCTAGAAAGGCTGGCTGTGCACTGGACATGGAAATGTGTGTACCCAGACTCCACCATCACCGAGGAATGTCCTCACCAGGTTTCATCACAGTTGTTAAAACGGTTTCTGAGATATATGAAAAAAATGTGACAGTCCTACAGGCGCATCAGAATATATATAACCCCTGTTGTGCCATAACTGCTGAAGAATGTCCTTAACAAGATCCATTCCGATTGGATAAGCGGTGCTGTAGTTTGCTGGGAATTCAGGGTCACCTTACCACATAGAGCTCCTGGTTGTAGAGAGGCGATTGGTTCGTGGGTCGGAAGACGCCCGCTCCCCGTTGGTTCTCCTGAGCCGTTGTGGGAAGTTGTTGAGTTGAGGGAGAGTAATTGGTCATTCCAAATCGGGGGGTAAAGTAATCGATTAAACTGTTCTAACGCTGTGATACTTCATTTCCGTGTCTGTGTAAGTGATGCTTCTTGAGAGTAATTGTGATAAAGCTTGTTGCACTATGAGGATGCAGAGTGGCTCCCCTGTAACAGCACCGGGAGAATCCTGCCAGCCCGGCTCGATCACACTCTTCCCCTGAGCTGGGGGCGTGCAGGGCTGCTGCACTGCTGTGGGGCTCCAGTACAGGTGGGAATCAGTTCTCTCAAGCATGCAGGGTAAAGAGGAGATCGGCTTGACAGGGTGATCAGGGGTGGCCCGTCCATCTTTGGTCCTCTTGATCATTAAGTGCTCTGCAACTTCGAAAAGAAAAAAGAAATATAAAAAATACAATCAGATTGGAATTTAGTGTTAGACTTGCCTAGAGCAGGCATGAGTCCTGCCTGTTGAAGGCTGCTGTATGTCTTCAGAAATAGTAAAACCATTTTTTGCACGGGGTGGGAGTTGCACTTGGCCGCCAGTCTATAGAGACGAGGCATTGCCTCTCATGGCATGCCTGTAGCTCCTCTATTTCCACAGTGGCTTGCATCCTTGGGATGATGACGTAATCCACAGGGGGAAGCAGAACACAGGGACTGCAAGTACTTTGTGGCGAATCGCAGTGAGTAGATGCTTGCTGCCGTGACAGACTGTCCCCATCTGCCACTGTTACTGCCTGTTTGTTTTCATTTCCACGCTGCACACTTTCCACTGGCATATATCAGTGCAGTGATGAAGCACATCACAGATCCATGTCTAAACAGGATCGCGGAGGTGCTTAGAACCTGACTGAGCTTCATATAATTCAGTGGGGCCAACATGTAAGCTGTATATAAAAAGACTTGCAGTGTATATTTCTATCAGTACTGTAACTGTGTTATTTTGAAGTGCTTTCATTGTTGGCTTGCTTCCTAGATATGCTGTTTGTTCTTCCATGTGTAGATATAAAGAATACAGACCTGGTTTTCAGTGGTGTTTTACCTGCACTTCAGTTACAGTGGAAAGTACAATTGAATACACAGTGTAATAATGCTGTTATACCATGGGATCCAGATAGCTCATATTAATAGTTTTACCTTGTTTCTGTATTTTATCCATGTCCAATGATATACCCTTAAGAGAAAGGGTGCTTCCTCCAGTCTAGGGCAGGCTTGAGACATGGAGACTGAACTGCTCCCTCTCTCCATCCCTCACCCCCTAGACAAAGGGTGCTCCCTCCAGTTTATAAGTTAAATGAAATAGATATATTTCATAAAATATTTGGATGGTTTTTGACACCGTGGTATATGGCATAGGTATGCACAGTGTTATTTCAGTATGTGTTACAAAGTGCATCGAATGAAACAAAGTACCACTAAGATGTGACTGTGTAATTGTAAGACATTTTATCTGTAGGGTTTTTTCTAGGAGAATTGTGTATGGGGTTATACAGACCTGACACAGATAGTATTAGTGGGTATTTTAGTATTCACTTATTCTGATTAATGGGTATTTTAGTATTCACTTATTCTGTGCATAGTTTATTTGTGTTTGTGTGTTGAAAGTCCCAATGATAAAGACACAGTTATTCTTAGCGTGTTGCATTAGTACAGGGTGCAGTCTGGATCATTTGGGCACAAAACAGCAAGGAGAAGAGGGCTTTGTCACGAAGAGAGCGCAATTTCCACCATGACCCATAGAGGGCACTGTCCACTGGTGCAATTGAAATACACAACGGAAAACAGCACCCCAGTGGGGCACAGTGGAAGAAGCTAGAGGACCGTAGATCTACACGTTCATTTTAATACAGTATTTCATTCCTTACCTCTTTAATGTCATGTGTGGCCTCCGTCATTCTCTTAGATTGTTGGGTTTTCTAAATATCAAAGCAAAGATCTCATTCTCCAACCACTGGGTCTTCTTAAAAGACTCCCACGTGGTGTATTTCAAAAGTGAAATCGTTTGCAGAATAACCAGTCGGGCTGTGCTGTGTAATTCATGTCCTCTCTGTAACTACTAAGCTTTTCTGTTTACTGACTCGCAGATGCAGAGCTTCTGAAACAACCTCACTTCAGAATTGCAGCTTTATAGACTCCTTTAGAAGCCAGAAAAAAAAAAAAACTACTGTAAATAATGATCTTATCAAAACCCGCTTTAGAGAATAATAGAAAGCACCCGTGTAATGATATTAAACAGGTAAGAGGTGCACATCATGTGCGTTTTCTGCAGCATCGCTGTTCAGAATGTTTTCTGAAGTCTTCCGTCATTATTGCATTTACTATGCATGTGCCAAAGTTTAGTGTCCATTCATTTGCAATAGCTCTTGTAATTGATGTTGCATGTGTGTCTTTTATGTACCTAACCGGGTGGATGTCTTTTCTACAGCAGTCGAGTTTAATACTGTACCAGCAATATAGGTGACAGAGCTTCCAGGAAGTGTGTTTTGTTTGGATTTGCCACTTTCATTATACTATGTTTATACTGTTCAAATTATTATACACTGATATCAATTTCAACAAGGACAGCAACTGTGTGTGTGTGTGTGTGTGTGTGTGTGTGTGTGTGTGTGTGTGTGTGTGTGTGTGTGTGTGTGTGTGTGTGTGGTTTTCGAGTTAAGGGGAATGAAAGCACCCACAGTACAGAAATGTTCATTAATGATCAACAGAATGAGAATACGCCAAATGAAGAAGACATGGAGGTACATTCGTATCTCAGAGAAACGGGAAAAAACGAGCTGCACAGCTGAACCCCGGCTTCTTTAATATTAGCATCACAAGGGTATCCAGGTATTATAATAATAATAGATGGGCCTCTTCAGTGAGATACAGGAAAACAATCCCATCTCGGGGTTCTGTGCCAGTTTATAAACTCCACCTTTCCTCTCGTCATTTATCACGTCGCACAAACCCGAGATTCAATTATTAAACTGTAACTCACTGAAGCCTGTCTAATATTAATATATTACTAGAAAATAAATTCAAACTGAATTACTTATTGGATAGTTTGAGTGAAATTATAAAGAGAAAAAGTAACTACTTTACCATCACTGTTAATCATGACGCTGAAGAAACGTCAAGCAGGCAAGCGCGTCATTAAAGCTGCAGCGGCGAGCGGCGGGCTGTTCTGTTTCTACACCGTTTTTAATGTATCTTGTGGGTTGTTTAAGTGCGGTAGCTGCATTTAACTTGTATTAATTTCACTGCCTGTAATTTAACACAGCAGAGATCCAATAAATGGTCAAGTATTTGGTAAGAAGTGTGGTCCCAGATTAATTTATTCTCCAAACCGGTAAATACTTTGTATGATGGATAAACTACAGGTGAAGTTGAAGATTTCCATAGAGATGTGTTTTTTTTGTTTTTGCTTTTTTTTTTAGGACACACACAGGCACATTTTTGAATGCGTTTCAAATATTTAGTACAATCTTGATTTTTACCAATCATAATACATCTCATACTATGTGTTCTAAAGAAATATTAATAATAATCTTTTTGTAGCGCCTTTCACAGCGGATCACCATCACACAGGGTCAATTGCAAAGTACTTGCAGTTTAGTACGGAGTGTGCTTCTTCACAATAGCAATTCCTTTCTGACAAAGCACAAAGACGTTTTGTTGCAATACTGTTTAAAATGTGAACAGATTCAAACATTGCTCCGCTGCCTCTAAGAAACATCTGCAATTTGTATTCAAAAACGTACGCCCAACGTGGGGCTCGAACCCACGACCCTGAGATTAAGAGTCTCATGCTCTACCGACTGAGCTAGCCGGGCTGACTGGTGGTATAGTCTGTCACTCTAGCCAACTGAGCTCTGAACTTCTCTTGTTTGAGAAAACACAACGAATATATTCATATTTGAAGTAAATGCGGCTTTATCATCATAATGAAAACAAAAAGGATGACCCCGACTTGATTTGAACACGCAACCTTCTGATCTGGAGCCAGACGCGCTACCGTTTACTACTGTACTTTAAAATACGCAAGCAGGGCGAGCGTCTACAAAAAATTGTCACAACGTCTGAGCCTGCCGGGCTGACAGGTGGAAGTGTCTGTCACTAACCAAGTGAGCTCTGAACTTGTCTTGTTTGAGAAAATACTGTAAGAATGAATATATTCATATTTGAAGTAAATGCGGCTTTATTATCATAATGAAAACACATTACAAGTGACCTCACTTCTGTAACTAAAAGACAATAAAACAGAGACATTCCCATACCGGGAGTCGAACCCGGGCCGCCTGGGTGAAAACCAGGAATCCTAACCGCTAGACCATATGGGAAGTTGCAGACTAAAATCATGGACATGCAACAGTAGATAGTATTCAGTACAATGATTGGTATTTAAAAGTGAACCACTAACACACGTTAGAAATGTAGTCAGATTTAAGACTTTAAGATATGTATTAAAACTATTTTAATGTATCATAGAACATATTACTTTGAAAAAAATCAGAAATTGTTTTAACATTTCTATTTATCAGTTTGAAATGTGCTTATGTAAACAGGCATCTTCCTTGTTGCGTTGTGTATTGCATTAAAGCATACATTGCCGAGTGCCGCACCATCGACACTGCAGCACAAGACGTGGTCTCGGTTACAGCAGAGCTGAATGCAAGTAAGCTTATTAATGTTTCTGTAGAGCAGTGGTTATCAAGTTTGCCTTACCCGCGAAAAGTCCCACGGTGGAAACATGGCAGCGTGTTTTTTGACGATCTCCTGTTTGTGAGCAGTAGTACTGTCAAATAGAGAGAGTACTGGAATTGGCTTATTCTGCTTGGTAATTCACAAGTCCGTCAATGTAGCAGAGTGGCGCAGCGGAAGCGTGCTGGGCCCATAACCCAGAGGTCGATGGATCGAAACCATCCTCTGCTAGCTTGTTTTTCTTCTGTTGGCGGAGTACTTTTTCTAAAACATAACCTAAGGCAAGACTATTATATTTGCAATCAACGAAATACTGGACATACTGAAATATAAGCTAGTTGCGGGACACATTCAATTGAAACACGTTAAAAACGGGAAAAAGAAACGAGCTGCACTGCTGAACCCCGACTTCTTTAATATTAGCATCACAAGGGCATCCCGGTATTATAATAATAATAGATGGGCCTCTTCAGTGAGATACAGGAAAACAATCCCATCTCGGGGTTCTGTGCCAGTTTATAAACTCCACCTTTCCTCTCGTCATTTATCACGTCGCACAAACCCGAGATTCAATTATTAAACTGTAACTCATTGAAGCCTGCCTAATATTAATATATTACTAGAAAATAAATTCAAACTGAATTACTTATTGGATAGTTTGAGTGAAATTATAAAAAGAGAAAAAGTAACTACTAAAGCACCACTACTTTACCATCCCTGTTAATCATGACGCTGAAGAAACGTCAAGCAGGCAAGCGCGTCATTAAAGCTGCAGCGGCGAGCGGCGGGCTGTTCTGTTTCTACACCGTGTTTACTGCATCTTGTGGGTTGTTTAAGTGCGGTAGCTGCATTTAACTTGTATTAATTAATTAACATTCAAATCGAAACAAGTTAAAAAGTGGAAGAGAAGCAGAAAGGATGACCCCGACGTGATTTGAACACGCAACCTTCTGATCTGGAGTCAGACGCGCTACCGTTGCGCCACGAGGTCCTGGCGTAGTAAATGGTTTTATTGATCTCTATAATGCGTTGGCAATGTATACGAGCCTACATTAAAACGATTGGAGAATGCGGTCATCGATCCCGATGCTTCTTGCATGTTAAGCGAGCGCTCTACCATTTGAGCTAATTCCCCTTAAAATATGTTATCTTTTCTCATAGATTATATGGCAGCTTGATACGAGTGTTCAAATGTCAGTTATTGACAATGAAGTTTACCATTTGCAAATGTAAAAAATAAATGAATTAACGAAATAGCAAATATTTCGACTAGAGGTATGTTTTGAATTTCTTCAAAAAGTAGAATCAGCTCGTTTATTCAGTAGCTTTTAAACTTCCACCTCTGTGTCCCCATGCAGCTGCGCTGTGCGCTGTGGCTCGAGCTTGCTTATTCACAATAGCAATTCCTATCTGACAAAGCACATACGACATTTTGTTGCAATACTGTTTAAAATGTAAACAACAACGAATATAACGAATATATTCATATTTGAAGTAAATGCTACTTTATCATCATAATGAAAACAAAAAGAATGACCCCGACTTGATTTGAACACGCAACCTTCTGATTTGGAGTCAGATGCGCTACCGTTTACTACTGTACTTTAAAATATGCAGGCAGGGCGGGCGTCTTTCTTCACAAAAAATTGTCACAAAGTCGGAACCTGCCGGGCTGACAGGTGGAAGTGTCTGTCACTAAAAGTGAGCTCTGAACTTGTCTTGTTTGAGAAAATACTGTAAGAACGAATATATTCATATTTGAAGTAAATGCGGCTTTATTATCATAATGAAAACACATTACAAGTGACCTCACTTCTGTAACTAAAAGACAATAAAACAGAGACGTTCCCATACCGGGAGTCGAACCCGGGCCGCCTGGGTGAAAACCAGGAATCCTAACCGCTAGACCATATGGGAAACTTTAGGATAAAAACAAGGACATGCAACAGTAGATAGTATTCAGTACAATGACTGAAAAGCTGCAAGACCACTATATTTGCAATCAACGAAATACTGGACATACTGAAATATGAGCTAGTTGCTGGACACATTCAAATCGAAACAAGTTAAAAAGTGGAAGAGAAACAGAAAGGATGACCCCGACGTGATTTGAACACGCAACCTTCTGATCTGGAGTCAGACGCAAGACCGGTTACTACTGTACATTAAAATACACATGCAGGGCGGGCGTCTCTCTACAAAAAATTGAAACACTATATTTATCTCCATGATGCGTTGCTAATAAATACGTGCATACATTAAAACTACTTGGAGAATGCGGGCATCGATCCCGCTACCTCTCGCATGCTAAGCGAGCGCTCTACCATTTGAGCTAATTCCCCTACAAGCATCCTTTCCATTCTCATAGGTTATATCGCAGCTTGATACGAGTGTTCAATTGTCCCACAGTTATTAGCAAAGACGTCTACGATTTGCAAATTTCCCGCACCATCGACACTGCAGCACAAGATGTGGTCTCAATTACAGCATAGTATATATACTACAATAAATAGCAATACTCTTCCACTGTGATGTGACAGTCAGAAAACAGTTGTATAATAACACGTGTAATGCTAATAGAATGGTTATTATATTTAGCAAGTGTCACTCGATAACCGCTTTTCCATAAAAAAAGGCGTGAACAGCTACAGGCAGCTATTCAATCTTGGAACACTGATGCCATGGCAACCACATTCTGTGCATAATAATATTACTAATATTAAGAAATGCTAATATTAATAATGCTATTAATTTAGTTTTTTATAGAGCAACTAAAAAGTAAACCACTCAGAGATCAGAAACAATGAAAAGGGGTTTACGATTATTACAGTGGATCAACTATCCGACCTCGCCAAAGATACAGCGTAACCCCGGCTAGCCCTAACATTGCCACCCCCGTGTAAGTCTTAAACCCGAACCGTCATTTGAGAATTTACACAAAGACGCCGTGACAGATAAACAAACAAACAAAACAACGAAATAATACACGAAGAAATGAAGAGGCGCTTGCTGTATTAAAAAAAAAAAAAAAAGACGTGCGTTTTCTGTCAACAGCAAAACCACGCTTTCCTGACGCAGCCCCGTAGGAGGCACGTCCTCTAGCGCATCACCCAGAATCGTTGCTGTCTTCGCTAACGTTATTTTATATTATTAAAAAAAAATGGTCAGTTGTATTCCAATCCGGTTTCTTTTCTCGGCTCAGCTTTACACTGTAACCACAAGACTGCCGCCCTCTCCCTCTGCTCTCTCTTCCTCCTTCCCAGGTCTATCTGAGCTGCCGAATCCTTACCGCGCCGCTTGTGGAAATCACTTCACGGTGATTGAAACGAAAACGACGGTCTTCGTGCAATTCCGTCTTTCAGTCACTCACGGCTGCTCTTGCTGCACTGCTTTTTTTTCAGGCAGGTTTATATCTTTCTTTTCACACGCAGAAACGAGACGCCCTCTCTCCGCCGCTCACTCATCGCACACGGTGTTATCTGAATGCACGGCAGCTGGCGCTTGCGTTCCCCTCGCCCTGACGCGCAGACACGCTCTGCAGATGACACGGTGCTTGTAGGCAAGACGCGCCAAGTCTCTTCGGGCGCACCTCAGGTTCGGTGCAAACCCCGGAGAGGCTGCTGGACGGTGCCAGGGTGCTCCACCTCCACCTCAGGAGGACACGCGGCTTTGCGGTTTTGCAATATAAGCAGAACTTGTTGCTTGCGCCTGGCCCTGGCCTGGGACTAAGGATCTTATAGAGCCGGGAAGCGAAGGGGAACAGTGTGACATGGTGGTTAAGCTGAGGAAAAGCGAGGGAGAGAAGCAGTTGGACTACTGGTTAGCACTGAGGGAATGTAGTAGTGTTACCCAGTTGGTAGAGCTGAGGGACTGGGAGGGAGGGAAGCAATGTGGCTTAGAGGGTAGAGTTTAGAGACTGGGAGAGAGGCAAGCTGTGTGGCTCTAGTGGCTAAAGCTGAAAGGAGTAGAATGTGTCCATTCTGTGTTTTGGTCTATGGTATGGAGGTAAAGAAAAAAAAAAACTGCATTTCCTGGGAGAACCCTGGGTATTTGGCAGGTGTACTCGGCAGTTAAGTACTTCCACATGCTGTACAAAGACTCCCAGTCATGAAGCCCAATTATGCACCTGCTCTGTTTCTCTTCTCTCCATACAGGTAGGGTCACAGCTAGCTCTGCCGTGCAGTGAGGGCGAATGCAAATCAAGAGCAAAGCAGATTTGCAGCTTACAAAAAAGGGATCATTGAGGGAATTAGTACAGCTTCAAGGAGCTTTGAAATGCATTGACTGGCACCAATCACAGCTCCTTCCCCCTCCCCTTCCCCCTCCCGTCCTTATCCTCTTCCCCTTCCTCTTTTCTCACCCCCCTCTACTCTCTGTCCCCTCTTCCCTTCCCTTCCCATCCACTCTCCCTCTCCTCTCCTCTCCACAGCTATGGGTTTCTATTCAAAATCCTTTAAAAAAAAGGGGATCTGTCCAAAAACTTTAACATGTCTCCCTTCACTTATCCCTCCTCCCCCTCATCTCCTCTCACCCGTCCCTCCCTCCCTCCCTCTCTCTCCTCCTCCTTCCCCGTATCAACAACCCTTTTTCAACAACAGCAGGTCTGAAAAACTCAAACTGTCTGGCCCATTCGTTCAATTTTCATCTGGGGGGGGGGGGGGTCCCCCTATTCAAAATCAATTTTTAAAAGGACCTCCCCCAATGAAGGTGTAAATCCACTTTCGATTAAGCAGAAATAGGATAACGGATGCTTTGCAATCAGATTCGGACTTTATCATAGAATTGTGCATTTTCCAGAGAGATCACTCTCTGCTTATTGCTCTTGGAACCTGTGTGCGCTCGATGACCTAGGGAACATTCCATGGCATCATAGCGGGTGAAGGAACCTCGCACCAGCAATGAGGATTCCAGAGGTCAAGTCAGAACACACACACACACACACACACACACACACACACACACACACACACACACACACACACACGCTGACAGAAACGCTAGGTTATTATCGTAACCCTGTTTTTCGTGAAATAGAGATGTAATAATAATAATAAACATCTTTATATAGCACCTTTCATAGTGGACCACCATCACAAAGCACTTTACAAAATACGAGACTAGGGTGTGTGAGCTATGCATCACCTGCAGAATCACTTACAACAACGTCTCACCCCAAAGACAGAGTTCAGTGACTTGCTCAGGGTCACACTGTGAGTCAGCTGGGATTTGAACCAGGGACCTCCTGCTTACAAGCCTGTTTCTTTAACCACTAGACCAAAGCTGCTCAGGCGAGACTGTGATGCAGAGACCTTGAAGGCTAATGGTTACATTTCTAATTCAGGGGACCAGCGTTATGATGATAACCTAACGTTCCCTTTACCTGAAGGTTGAGTGTACCAAAGCTATCTCAAGGGCAAGATTGTAGACCGACTGGAAAGAGACAAGGCTAGCTGAGAGGCTGTGTTCACCATTAGGAATCAGCTTTACCTGCATCTATCTATCTATCTGTCCATCTATCTATCTATCTGTCTATCTATCAGAGAATCGTGAGGGTCTGAAATCAACTCTCCAGTAATGTTGTTGAAGCTGACACTCTGGGATCCTTCAAGAAGCTGCTTGATGAGATTCTGGGATCAATAAGCTACTAACAACCAAACGAGCAAGATGGGCCGAATGGCCTCCTCGTTTGTAAACTTTCTTATGTTCTTATCGATCGATCGATCGATCGATCTAGTTTTCAAACTGTTAGTAAAGATGAAATCAACAGCACTGTTTAAATCTATTTAGAAAATAATTTAATTTATTGTACGTTTTTTCTAGCGGTACCGGGGAGGAAATAAATATCTTTCTTGCACTTATGTTTGCTTAATCCAAACTGAGACGTCACGGGCTGTTTTCCTTTGTTGTTTTGTTTTGTACGTGGAGTAAAAGCTCCCGGTACGTGCAGGCTGCCAGCTGCTCTGCTGTTTTGTGGCTTACCTGCTTTGACTTGCACTCGCTTATGTGTTTCTGCGTTTTGTAAAGCGATATGGAAAATGTTGTCTGTCCGGAAGTGTAGTCCAGTAAGCGCACAGCGACCTGTTAGCATCGCGCTTCTAAATGCCACAACACTGTGTTTGTTGCAACACCTTGGAAAGGTCTGCCTTCGCTAGACCAGTCAGTGCATTAGTACTCGCGATTCTAGGAAACTGTATAGTCTGATTGTGACAACACATTAACAGATGTAGCTAACTGCAAATCACAAAAATGCCAAGGAATGAAGCATCCTCTCATGCAACAGATTTTAGACATTTCTTCAGCGTTTAAGAACTTATTTTTCACCCGCACAAAAGCACTAGCAAAATAAAGGAGCGATGCGTTTACACTGAACAACGTTTAAATCGTGTTTGTATTGAATGCACTGTATCTAATGTATTTGCATTGTTTTTTACTGTTCGTATTTAATGTGCTATGCACTGTATTTCACTGTGTTTAGTGTATTACGCATTGCTCCTCGCTATCTTGTAAAGCGCTTTGTGATGGTGGTCCACTATGAAAGGCGCTATATAAAACAAAGATTGATTGATTGATTGATGATGTTAAACGTTTATTTTTTCTAACTGAATTTCTGGTATATATCCTAGTGATAACATTATTCCATAAAACATATCTGGCGTCCTTCTTCCAGACTGGTCTATATTTTTAAAGAAGAGCTGTCCGACCTTTCTAGTTAAAGGAGCCGATAACCAGGGAAATTTTAAAGAGCCACGAAGAATATTACGATATATATATATTATATATATATATATATATATATATATATATATATATATATATATATATAATCATTGATGTAAAAACAATAGGCACCCGTGCTTGAAAATGTCAGACCGCTTCGTGTTTTAATCGGGCGTCTTAAACAGCTTCTAAAAAGTCTCCTGCGTTTTATCGTGTGCGGCTCTGTGTTCCTTTTCTCTTTACTATTTGAAATGAATTGCACGGGTGGCCTATTGAAGTCATCAATTCAACTAGACAATCGCTCATTTGCAAGACAATTTCCCCAGATTTTCAGTTCCAGTGGTTTGATTTCAGACGCACAGCAAATCAAGTCTGTTTACAGACTTTCTTCAAAGAAAAATGTCACCCATTGATTTGACCTTTTACAAAAAAAGAACCGGCTTTGAAACCGAGGTGAGTCAGGCGGAGTTTTAGAATATTGGAATTAAAAGTCACTCGTTTGAATATTGATGTAGGAATACATGTTTCTGTTGTATGTATTTGTATAGCCATAACTAACTGTGTATAAAGATGTAATCTTGCGATACTGAGCCACCTTGCAGCGGGAACTCTGTACAATATGGACACTTCCTGGCTTGTGTATTGCAGCCCCCTCTCTTTGCCCTGTTCACTGATACTGTCTGCAGTGCGGATAACACACATAGCATTCTCCTCAGCCTTGCAGGGAAACGCGCCATGCTGCTCATTCTGCTATTCTACACGCTCCAAGGTAGCGTGGCTTTACTGTTTATATTCTAACATTGCACAACAACTGGGGGTTTCAGATTTACACTTGTTTATTATTATTATTATTATTATTATTATTATTATTATTATTATTATTATTATTATTATTATTATTATATTATTATTATTATTATTATTCAATTTATTATTATATTGGATGTACAATTAAAAAACTTGCCGCGTACATGTTAAATATGTCTTATGTTATTATTTTGGGATATTATTATTATTATTATTATTATTATTATTATTATTATTATTATTATTATTATTATTATTATTTTAAATGTAGAATGTTACATCATAGTACAATAGGAGACGTTTTGTATTCACTCATTAACAAAAAAAAAAGTTTATATTGTTATGTCAAATTATTATATTTTTCATTTACAAGGTCAATTCTTAACATATTTTGGTTGGCCATGATATTACTGTTTGCAATACAAAAATAAACTCTTGCAAATATTATTATTATTCATTTTTAGATTAGGGTTCTTAGAAATATAAACAGTATTACATTTTCTATTTTTTCTCGTTTCAGTTGGAGATGCGGGACTGTTCCAATACCCGCCCTTAATCAGAGCCGAGGTCGGGAGCAGCGTAAACTTGACCTGCGATATCGAGGACATGAATGGAAAGTGCTTCAGTGTCATCTGGTTCAAACTGCGGTCCAAGAGCAGACCGACCCTGGAAACTTATCAAAGTGTCAGACCCGGTGACAGCTTCGTAGGCAACGAAATCGAGAAATCCTGTTCCCTGAACCTCAACAACGCGCAGGTGAACGATTCCGCGACGTACTATTGCGCTTTTATTAAGAGCCCAATCATGTACACGGGCAATGGATCCACGCTAGTAGTAAGAGGTAAGTAAGAAGGTATTGAATAGCGACGGGGGTTTCTGAAATAATGTCCTGTTTTGATGGAATAATGTTTTTGCTTTAAGGATAGAGGTGCAATGTTGCAGCGGTTTGAAGGCTAACATGGGGAGTACATGCATCGTGTGTATCCACTGTGTCAGTATTGAACACTGGGCTGGGTTTCAACTAG
>NW_024473082.1:0-1396 GCF_017654505.1 Polyodon spathula | reverse complement strand
AAGTCATGCATCTCTCTAAAATCTAATACAATCCAAATGGTTTGCAGCGTGTTATAGGTTACTTAAATAATTCCCTAAACAAAACCATGCTATAGATTTTTTTTTGTGGGCATTATTGTTCTGACCTGACACTATATACTACAATACATTATTATCCAGCATGTCGTTCTTAATGTTCTATATATTTACATCGCTCTTATTGTTTCCAATACAGAAGGCTCCGATGACCGCGCTTATATTGAAATCATCACCCCTTCAGAGGGCGCAGTCCAGTCCAGTGGCGCCGCTACTTTAGTGTGTCTGGTGTTCGGGGTACCCGAGCAGGCTCGGGTCTACTGGGTCATCGAACACGAAGTGACCGACTCCGGGTCCGGAGATTCCAGAGAGTCCACTCCGGACTTTATCAGGAATCAGATCACCATTCCGGGCGCGGTCTGGAGCAGCGGGGCCGAGTGCACGTGTGTAGTGGAAACAGAGAGCGGGCGGAATATGAGCAAAAGCGTGAGCAAGACCGGTGAGAGAGTTATAAACCTGAACAGTTTGTTTTACGATCAGTTGTCTTCATTTACCCTTAAATATATCAATAAAACAATACAGGGCATCACCAGACCGGGTTTCTATAATGTAACAAGGTTTAAATTGCGATCACTTTGATAACGTATAACCCTTTGGTAGAGCTATAACGATATGTTGCTTTTTATAAATGTGTTTGTGTAACGAGCAATATACCTTTAAAACAAGTCATCTAACGTTCAGTAAACTTCGCCACCACACTTCCGAATTGTCAACGAGTCGAATAACCAGTGCCAGAATGATCTTTTCCTTATCAACTCCCAAAGACGTGGAACCTGGTCATTTTTCTTTCTCTGGTTTTAAGATCATATTTGGGGATTGTTTATGACCTCCTGAGAAATCTTCCCCTTCAGTCCACATTAACAAACAGCCGTGTCTGGAGTACTCGTCTTTGATCGCTGCATGCTGCTGATGAAGTTTGCGCACCAGTGTTTGAATTGTGGTGTTTGTACTTTGCAATGGTCCTTTTTTGTGTTTTCCGGGACCCTTGTAAATGACACCTCGGTCTCAGTAAATAAATAAACACTTACATAAATAAATGCATTGAAATGAGGTTACGTGTTGCTAAAGGCACGTTTAATATGTGGAGCAATGCTTTGCACATGAAACCAACCTCAAGTAAGAGGCACGTTTTTAGTATTTATATACGTGTAACGTAATTTATTTATTTTTATCTTCAGTCCCAATTTACTAACACTAAATATCAACGTCACTAACACGCAGGACCATTTCCGATGTGTTAGACAGCGCTGCTACTGGGTTACAAACTAAAACAATTGCCCGTTCAAATAAAGCGTGACCGAAGAGGCTTATCTGAAAGAGG
>NW_024473081.1:0-2500 GCF_017654505.1 Polyodon spathula | reverse complement strand
TGTGCTGTCTTGACTTCACATGATAATGCTGACCATTGACTCGGTAAATCAAAAGCAATCTGAGTTTCGTTCATGAAGCTAAGCACAATTATACAATACTTTACATGTGTTTCAGAATGCATCTACAGAGGAACCAAGAAAAATAATCACCTCGCCTTATTCCTTGCATTGCAAACAATACATTGCAAGAAGTCATATAGCGAGGGACGCTCTTTCAATCTTTCCTCAGACAGAACTACTTTAGATGCTGTTCCAGCTTTACTGTGAACACACCGTGCATTTCACTTGCAGAGACTCACGATATCCTATCAGAATCCGGGATTCCTGCAACCTTATATACTGACAAACCAATATATTTAATTGCAAAAGCATTTGAACTATAGCCGTAAAATGCAATTTTGAGAGTTTTTAGAATTGTGCTATAAAGCAAATCTACAGCTCTTATAAAATAAATAATAAATAAAATATTTTTACCAATGAAATGTATGAGGATATAACTGGTTTTCTTCCGTATTTCAATTATATTTAAAGCAGGGATTACATATATTATTGTAATTATGTGATATTGTTAGAAATGTATAATGCCTACATTCATACATAATGCAAGGCGGCGCTGCTAATTGCATATCACATTATTCAGTGCTGCGAGGGACAGTGCAGTTACACAGAAGTGTGTGCCACATGGCACAGCTGTTTCTAATAATCTGTCCAGCCCCGGTCTTCATTTCCGTCGCCCATGCTCCTCGAGCTGCAGACTTGCGTAGTGCACGTCATCCAGCACCTGCCAAGAAAAAAATAAAAATCGTGTTGCTGTGCTTTTCATACAGTGTCAATTCATACAGGAGTGATTGACATACGACAGGAATGTATAGGCGTGCTCCAAAGAATCGTGTGGGATTGTCATGAATACATATTACGTCATTCTAATTCAATAGGCGGCAAATATTTGAGGGCTCTATTTTTGCGCTGGAAGAACGGCTTACAAATAAAGCAATTGATAATAGGGCCCTTAGTTAAGATATAATTACATTTCAATATCCATGTATGTATGTGTATATATATATATATATATATATATATATATATATATATATATATGTGTGTGTGTGTGTGTGTGTGTGTGTGTGTGTGTGTGTGTGTGTGTGTGTGTGTGTTGCAATACATGGTCATGATATTATGGTATATAATAATAATAATAATAATAATAATAATAATAATAATAATAATAATAATAATAATAATAATAATAATAATAATAATAATAAATGTACCGCTGATCTTATCTTTGGTCTGGCGTGTCTTTGCCCTGTGGGGAAATAAATAAATAAACATAATTTAAATTTTGAAATAAAAAGCCGATTAGCAGGTGTGTAAAACCAGGAATCGCCTGTGTTTTGTTTGGAATACCTGACGTGTGTTTGTCTGACGCCCTCCCTTTAACGCGAATCTCGGAATACGTCGATCTGTGGGTTCAAAATGACACTCAACATGGTATCCCGAAAGGGCTATCAGAAAAGTGAATGTGAACAATATGAACTCTGGCTTCAGTATTCACGCTGCCTGAACAGTTAAAACACATGAATGCGTAAAACATTTATCAATCCATTAGCATTCAGTCCGTTTAAAGAAGAAAGAAATACAAAATAGAGTGCACCAAAAACTTAGTTTTACTTCGTGATAAACGTGTTATAATTCGTGATGATATAAGATTACAATAAATAAACAGACACATAATTAAGGTCCCTTTTCTAACTTGGTTTACGCGCTATTTGCGCCCTTATTCCAGCGCGTAAATAGCGCATAAACCTTATATCAGCTACTTCACATTAGTCGGTGTAGGCTAATTATAACTAATAGAGCAATATTTCAATATATACTTACCGTTCATTTGCCAAATACGCATCTGTTTGGCACAAAAAAACAAACACAAAGAAAACATGTATTTATTTATAAATCTGTCGTGGTTTTGCTCTATTTAGAATAGCTTGCTAATAATAAATCTGAAAAGGTTACCTGTTTGATTCCGTCTTCGATAGCATATTACCAGTATAATTAACAAAGCAATGAGAAGACATGAAGCTGCCGCCAGGGACCCGTAGAGGAAGAGTGGACACGCACCGCTCCCTGTAACGCAGTTAAACAGAGGGGTAAAGAGACTCGCATACCGCTACTGTACACTGCTTCAGCACAACAGCGCTGCTCACACGAGGGATCAATTAAGAGACGCAAGAAGATGCGGCGCCTTCAGAATTGGGATCATTATCAAGCTCCTCTTTCAGATAAGCCTCTTCGGTCACGCTTTATTGTTTCACGTTGGTTTGGTTCAAGTACACTCACCTAAAAAGGGTTCTTAAAAGGTACTTTGGGTGTTGTCAAGGTTCTTTGAAGAACCAAAAAAAGGTTCCCCTATGACATCGGTGCAAAGAACCTTTAATGGTTCTAGATAGAACCTTTTTTATACCAGGTTTCTGTTTGTACTCACTCATCTGTTGCCTCGTTA
>NW_024473080.1:0-8715 GCF_017654505.1 Polyodon spathula | reverse complement strand
TGTTGAATGGTTCAGCTGTACAGCTGTTGACTGCAATGAACTTTATATTTGAAATATTTTGCAAGTGTTGTGTCTGGAGATGGTGACCGCGCCTTTAATCGTGTACAGCTGTAATATGGAACTAGCACGCTGCATGCTCCGTGTTAGTGATCGGATCGTGACAGACGGCTCTTATGATGATATGTTACCGTTTGTTTTTCAGTAAAAATGGCAGTGTGTTCGTTCTACTATTTACGATATTAAACACACCACAGCAGCATGAGGTATTTTCATTAGCACAATCTGAGCGCTAAATTTAAAGAATTATGTTTTTTTTATTATTGCAATCAAGTAGACTACGGTGCAGTACATTTCGTTTTTAATTCCTTTGTTTTGTTTCTCAGCAGTACATTTCTGTACGTTCAACTTTCACAGTTCTTAAGAAATAAACTGTTTGCCTTGCAATGCAAGATGCAACAGATGAAGAAGAAGCCGTTCGTGTTGACTCAAAACTTTATTTAAGCACTCTACGATTTAACGGGTTGAAAGATGACGTTGGTTTATTGGAGTTTCATAAAGATAAAATTTGTTTTGGTCACCATCACTACTCTGTTGCAAGAAACGCGTTCTCGTGGTCAGCTGGTGTTAATAGAGCGCCTCTCCACGCTTGGAAGCATTTGTATTCGATCAAATTGTTAACGTCCTTCTCGCACTTCTGTTTATTGCAAGAAAGATTGGCTCAGTCATAAATATTAACACATGGTTTTAAAGGGAGATGCAGCATTTTTGTGCCTAACCCAGAATAAATATTTTTTTTTTTGTTGTCCCATTTGCAACCATTTTAATCGCAGCCTGGAAACCTGCATCATCATTTTTCATGTGACTCAGTGGTAGAAACTGACTGATCCATTACGATGGTGCGACTGAGGCAGCATTGTGAGGAATCAAAGAACAGCTGCCGATGCGTACCAGTGGCAAGCCTCAGGCTGAAAACTGGTGTAGATTACCTGTAGCTACATGATCATTCTATTTTATTTATTTAAGAACAAAGTAGCACAAACTGTTCAGGTTTATAACTCTCTCACCGGTCTTGCTCACGCTTTTTCTCATATTCCGCCCGCTCTCTGTTTCCACTACACAAGTGCACACGGTCCCGCTGCTCCAGACCGCGCCCGGAATGGTGATTTGATTCCTGATAAAGTCCGGAGTGGATTCACTGGAATTTCCGGTCCCGGAGTCGGTCAGTTCGTGTTCGATGACCCAATAGACCCGAGCCTGCTCGGGTACCCCGAACACCAAACACACTAAAGTAGCGGCGCCACTGGACTGGACTGCGCCCTCTGAAGGGGTGAGGATTTCAATATAAGCGCGGTCATCGGAGCCTTCTGTATTGGAAACAATAAGAGCGATGTAAATATATGGAAAATTAAGAACAACACGATGGTTTCTTTTTGCGCATAGCACACAGTACTTTGTATTGACGCGATGTGCATCACAGAACCAATAATCACGTTTATGATTTTCCTACGAAACCCATTCTATAGAACCGTGGGCAGCTCAGTATATCAGAATTGTGTTTTGAACCTAAATAAAACATTGGCTATAGATGTACAGTTGTGTAGGTGAGGTAAACATATCGAAAATAGTTAGAATTGGTCAACTTCACTGTTTTCAGACAGCAGATGGGAAAACGAAGCAATGTAACCGAAACCTACTACATGTCTCCAAATTTATAGGAAACCATATTGCAAACTGGCAAATTTACACGCAGTTAAAATAGACTGTTACGCGTTTTATAAAGAATGCATCAAAGTTGCATTCAAGCTTAAACCCGGTGTCCGAAATTGAGAGTTGATACAACATGTACTCCCGTCTTACCTCTAAATCACAAAATTACCACACTGCCCTAAGCGAAAACATTATTCCATCAAAATAGGGCCTTATTTCAGAAACCATCATCGCTATTCAATACCTTCTTACTTACCTCGTACTACTAGCGTGGATCCATTGCCCGTGTACATGAGTGAGCTCTTAATAAAAGCGCAATAGTACGTCGCGGAATCGTTCACCTGCGCGTTGTTGAGGTTCAGGGAACAGGATTTCTCGATTTCGTTGCCTACGAAGCTGCCACCGGGTCTGACACTTTGATAAGTTTCCAGGGTCGGTCTGCTCTTGGACCGCAGTTTGATCCAGATGACACTGAAGCACTTTGCAGTCGGGAAGTCTCTGATATCGCAGGTCAAGTTTACGCTGCTCCCGACCTCGGCTCTGACTAAGGGCGGGTATTGGAACAGCCCCGCATCTCCAACTGAAACGAGAAAAAATAGAAAACCAAGAGACTACTGTTCATATTTATAATAATAATAATAATTGAAGGAGTTTATTTTTGTTTCCCAAACAAATAACCTGGCCAACCCAAACATATTTAAAAAAATAATTTGACATAAAAATAGAAACTTTATAAATTAATTTTTTAAAAATGAATAAATACAAAAAGTGTAAATCTGTCACCATTTAATAGATTTTTTTGTATATAATAATAATAATAATAATAATAATAATAATAATAATAATAATAATAATAATAATAATATTCTGTAGACAGTTGTATATTTTGATTAAACAATATATTGATATGATATTCTGTATAAATTGTACAGCGTCGTACAAAAATAATCATATAGAAATTGAAAAACAAAAAAACAAACTAATAATAATAATAATAATACTATACAAATTACAAGTGTAATATAAATCTGAACCTCCCAGTTGTTGTGCAATGTTAGAATATAAACAGTAAAGCCACGCTACCTTGGAGCGTGTAGAATAGCAGAATGAGCAGCATGGCGCGTTTCCCTGCAAGGCTGAGGAGAATGCTGTGTGTGTTATCCGCGCTGCAGACAGTATCAGTGAACAGGGCAAAGAGAGGGGGCTGCAATACACAAGCCAGGAAGTGTCCATATTGTACAGAGTTCCCGCTGCAAGGTGGTTCAATACCGCAAGATTACATTTTTATACATAGTTAGTTATGGCTATGCAAATACATAACACACACACACACACACACACACACACACACACACACACACACACACACACACACACACACACACACATATATATATATATATATATATATATATATATATATATATATATATATATATATATATAGATAGATAGATAGATAGATAGATAGATAGATAGATAGATTCCTACACCAATATTAATATTCAAATTAAATGCTTATTAATTCCAATCTTATTCTAAAACTCTTCCTGATTCAATCAATTCTATGCTGCACGGAGAGCCAGGGTAAAGAGGCCAAAACAGGGGTAATGTGTTCACTGTTCCTGGTTTTATTCAGAATGCTAGCGGCGGGATACCACACGTTTTGGGACACCAGAAAAAAGTGCATGACAATAATCAATTCTAGATGAAACAAAGGCATGCATTAGTCTCTCAGCATCAGATACAGAAATAATTGGTCTAAATTTGGCTATATTTCTCAAATAGTAAAAAGATGCTTCAGTAACTTCCCTAATATGAGTCTCAAATGATAGATCAGGATCAAAGATGACCCCCAACTTTTAATTTCTAGTTTAAGATTTGATGAGAGACTGCAGGGGTCGAGCTCGTGTAATCCCACATTTCCTATTAGTTGGTTCTGTGAGCCCACTAGCATCTCTGTTTGATCTGAATTCAATATGAGAACATTCTGTGTCAGCAGATGCTTTACGGGAAGTAGTTGTTTTGCATTCTTTTCAGTTCGGGATTCCTCCTGTTGGCCCTGCTGCCATGACGACGTCATTCAAATTAACAGGTGCAATGTGTCCTGCCTCCAGTCCCTTGGATAAAGGGGCTGTCTTTAATTGATGTGCTGCTTTGATGGTAACGGGGAGTGCCCTTGACCGAAAGAAACTGTATTTGTGAACGCCAGGGAAAGACAGAGCGCCTGTTTGTTATTTAGTTCGTTTTGTTTAGCGTTTATTCCAGTCTGATTGGAAAATGAATTATCCAACCCACGAATGAGTTGACCAGCGGAAGAGTCGTGATCCGTTAATAATTGTTAGAACATAAGAACATAAGAACATAAGAAAGTTTACAAACGAGAGGAGGCCATTCGGCCCATCTTGCTCGTTTGGTTGTTAGTAGCTTATTGATCCCAAAATCTCATCAAGCAGCTTCTTGAAGGATCCCAGGGTGTCAGCTTCAACAACATTACTGGGGAGTTGATTCCAGACCCTCACAATTCTCTGTGTAATGTGTCTGTGTATGTAGTGAGAACAAACCGAATTGGTGTGGTTGAGAAAGTATACGATTAAGCTGGCTTTTGTAACGTATTGGCTCTCTGTTTTTCCCTCGCGTTGAGCCACTATCTATTTATGGGTTTAAATTGATTTGTATGATGTATCTATTTTAGCGAATTGAAACCGGTGAAGTGTATATTAGTCATTGTATTAATCGTGCATTTTAAAATCTCTGTTCTGTCTGGGGGTTAGTGGATTGTGTGCTTTGTTTACAGGGTCAGCCTCAGTTATTCTTTACGGTGCTATCACGATCATATAGAGTCTATTTATAAATTGTGATCTAGTTCATTAATCTACCTCTAACCACTTTGCCATATGTTGCTAATATTTTGGTTCTTTTTAAACATGTTGATTTTACATGTTGTGTTCATGGTGTTTTATGGGATTTCTTTAATGTGATTGTTTTGATTGGTTGAATAGTTTGTTTTTTTCACTTTGTTTTACACTGTTGTGATTTTGTTGGTAAAGTGGAATTGAGCTGATTGGACTGTTTATTTTTGTTCTATATTGTATTGCTGTGTTAGGTTAAGTATTACTTAGTATCTGTTATTGACATTGTCTGCTCACCTGCCCCATTTGTGTTATCCATTGGGTCACGTTGAGGTTTGTGTTGCATAACGAGCTGCTGTGCATTTTAGATGCCGGTTTATACCGTTTCCTAGAATCGCCAGTGCTAATGCATCGACTGGTCTAGCGAAGGCAGGCATTTTGAAGTTATTGCAACAAATATTGTTGTGGTATTTAGAGGCGGGAGGCAGTAGGTCTTTACTGCCAGTAAACATCCGGACAAAACAGACAAAATTTTCCACATCACTTTAAAAAACGCAGAACCATATATGCGAGTACAGGGCAAAGGAAGTACGCCGCAAAACATCAGAGAAACTATCAGCCTGCATGTACTGGCTGTGTGACATGATATTTTAGTTGTTGTAGATGTTTTTACAGTCCATGACGTTTTTAAGCAAACAGAAGAGCAGGAAATGTATTTATTTTTCCTACCACTAGGAAATAAAAAATAAACAAACACACTACAAAGTAAATTATTTCAAAATAGATTAACCGCGCGTTTATTTATTTATTTTTTTTTACTAACAGTTGGAAACAATTTGAAAGACGTTACTAACGCATGTGTAGGAGCTCAATTTGTCTGCAGACTGCGCCGGTAAACGCGCTCCCAGGTCAGACTGCAGCCTAGCAGTTCATAAACTCCTGGGGCGCTCTGGGCAGTATAGATTGTAAGTTTATCATAGGATAAACAGAACAAAAGGGTAATAAAGCATGGTGAAGCAGGGGTACTTTTCCTGGTGAAGGGGTATGACACGGGCCAAGTTTTGGGAATGTAGCCGCCTAACAGTCTCGCGTTTTGATTGGCCCGTGTCTGTCACAAAAATATGACGTCAACGCGAGTGGGAAACTTGGAGGCATCTTTAACACTGTGATCGGACAGACAAATCTGCTTTCCAGAACATTTCAGTTAAAATATAATGCGGTATTTTGCTGTGCTAATAAAACAAACAGTAAGTGACCATTACTTTATATAAATTATCATGTTATGCACGAGTGTAAGAATTGGCTTTCTGTGGGGATCTCCTTTTTGTTTTCTTTCAAAATAGCATGTAGCGCTATAATCGTTTGCGATAATCATCTATATTAATGTTTCTCGCAAATATATCCTGCTCACTATTACAGCTTTGTTACAGGATTTATTAGTTTATCTGTTCAAGAATTTAGAAAACCAAACACTGGACTAACGTGTGTGTGTGTGTGTGTGTCTATATATATATATATATATATATATATATATATATATATATATATATATATATATATATATATATATATATAAGAACATAAGAAAGTTTACAAACGAGAGGAGGCCATTCTTGCTCGTTTGGTTGTTAGTAGCTTATTGATCCCAAAATCTCATCAAGCAGCTTCTTGAAGGATCCCAGGGTGTCAGCTTCAACGACATTACTGGGGAGTTGATTCCAGACCCTCACAATTCTCTGTGTAAAAAAGTGCCTCCTATTTTCTGTTCTGAATGCCCCTTTGTCTAATCTCCATTTGTGACCCCTGGTTCTTGTTTCTTTTTTCAGGTCGAAAAAGTCTCTTGGGTCGACACTGTCAATACCTTTTAGAATTTTGAATGCTTGAATTAGGTCGCCGCGTAGTCTTCTTTGTTCAAGACTGAACAGATTCAATTCTTTTAGCCTGTCTGCATATGACATGCCTTTTAAGCCCGGAATAATTCTGGTCGCTCTTCTTTGCACTCTTTCTAGAGCAGCAATATCTTTTTTATAGCGAGGTGACCAGAACTGCACACAATATTCAAGATGAGGTCTTACTAGTGCATTGTACAGTTTTAACATTACTTCCCTTGATTTAAATTCAACACTTTTCACAATGTATCCGAGCATCTTGTTAGCCTTTTTTATAGCTTTTTATAGCTATATATATATATATATATATATATATATATATATATATATATATATATATATATATATATATATATATCTTGTTAGCTTTTTTATACCTTTTTATACTATATATATTTGAGATGTTTATGCACTTAAGTTTCAGCTTAGTCTAAATAGCTTTTAGATCTGACATCCTGTTTCGAATAGCAGCCAGGTGGTGTCTGCGGTGGTGCGCTCATCAGACATGAAGTGCATATTAGTTGATGCTTAACAGTGGAAAATGAAGAACGACAGCATGTAGACTATGCACCGTGGTGGTCCTCGGAACAGAACACAATTAGTACTGAAGCTTTGTGTTTGCAAAGAAGAATTCAATACAAACAGCACAACAAATTAAATTTGAAATCTGAATGGATACGACATGCTGTGCTTAAAATATAATATATATATATATATATATATATATATATATATATATATATATATATATATAATATACACACACACACACACACACACACACACACACACACACTAAAGGTTGTATTCCTAAAGCATTTACTGTTTCTCCATTGTTTGGGAGAGCGAAAATCAAACTGTTCATTTTACCAAAGCTTGATTACGAGCTTCATTAGCCCTAGTGTATAGGTTACAAGCCCGGGTTTGTCTGATTGAACACAAAGTAAACCTAGGAATGGATCAAACAGCTATGCAATGGGAGTCTAACTTACATCGCTGCTGAAGCTTTATAGATTTATAGTTTTTTATGGTTTGTGAATATGATCCAACAAGCAAACAACATTGCATTGGACTCATTTCAAACATTCGTTTTTTTTTTTTTCAGTGTGAATTATTAAAACATGCAATAACAACAAGGTGTTGAATTCAAGTATTTCTTGACTTATGCAAAGTGGGAGAAATGATAACATTTCCAGATTCTTAATTACCAAGTACTTTACTGTGAAGATAATGAAGTCTATGGCGCATATACAATACATTAAGCACTAGTTATCTCAATTGAAAATATGATCCGGTGCAGCTTCAATGCCTTTAGATGCCCTCCTGTAATACTTTGAGAATGGAAGTGAAGCTCAATATAATGCCAGAAGCAGGACTGCAGTCTAATAAAGAAAATGACTTGTTTGGTTAAATGCATTTCCATTGCTTCATCTTTCCTCTTGAGAACGCTCTCTGCAAGGAGAAGATAAATAATTCTGGTCAGATCACAAACGAAAAGCTAAACGCTATTAAACATTCCGTGCATGAAATATTGAATACAGTACAAACATTTTTTTTGTTTAATGATTTTTCATTTTTGTTCCAGTGTTACATGGGAGAAAAATGACAACTTCATACGAGGTTGTCGTCCATTTGCATCTTCCATATGCTCCCTTATAAAGACTATAGAAGAAGAAAAGGGTTTTTTTTAATCTGTCCTCCTGTATGAGGTCGCCACGCATGAAAGGGTAAATATTTCCTCATCAAATATGTTTGTATAAAGTAGTTGCAAGAGCAAAAGTAGTATGCTAGGAGGCACTTTTTACACAGAGAATTGTGGGAATCTGGAATCAACTCCCCAGTAATGTTGTTGAAGCTGACACCCTGGGATCCTTCAAGAAGCTGCTTGATGAGATTCTGGGATCAATAAGCTACTAACAACCAAACGAGCAAGATGGGCCGAATGGCCTCCTCTCGTTTGTAAACTTTCTTATGTTCTTATGATACTTGCCAGGGTGGTCCCTACATTGAAAAAGATTGGAAGCCACAGCAGTAGATGAGTAGACCCCTGATAAGGTGTGTGTTAAAATAGTATACCAAGGACTCTATTTGGAAGTTCTTTTTTTTTGGTTTTGTATTTATCCCTTTTCTTTGGTGAAACGTTTTGAATGGATCAGCTAAAATATGTATAACCCCCTTACTCCAAACCTTTTGATCCTCATCCATGCGTGAACATACAGTTTACATGCATGGTCAGTATTAACACCCGTCGTTGTGTTTTCAAGCTA
>NW_024473079.1:7500-14889 GCF_017654505.1 Polyodon spathula | reverse complement strand
TATTAGTGGGGAATTTAAAAAGTGTGGAATATGTGAAACTGTATGTGAAGCAAAGCCATGAGGTTAATATTTCATTGCAACCGCCTTTGCTTCTTATCTTTCCAGTGAACTACAGCATAGTGTATCCACATCGCAACGAGAACTCCGGGGAAGAAGACATATCGCCAGACCGGATAAGGAAAGCAATCTGCATCTGATAAAAAAAAAGGAGTACAATATATAGAAACGTTATATATCTTCATCCCTTTGTAAAGGGTTCAATGTTAACTTTCGTAGACGCTTAATTCTCGTTCTCCTACTCAGAAAATCATGCAGCATGCTTCATTCTTCATGTTCTTATCCCTATCGCTCTCGGGGCACATTTTAGAATCTAATGTGTATAGCTGCAGTTCATTGATTACATATGCAACGGTCTTTATCAATAACTTTAATAAAACCTCCCCACCTCCCGCCGTGTATGAGATCTCCCTGCTGCGGATGACTGTGCTCGAGTTCAGTTGCGCTCCGCAGGCGCACACCGCCCCGCTCCGCCACGTCTCCGCCGGGATTGTCAGCCTGCTCGTGGCGCTGTAGCTCTCTCCGTCTCCGCCCTCCTTGATCCAGGTGCCCGGCGCTGTTGCAGTCGTGACGTTACCAGAGAGAAACCACTGAAATCGGACCGCGGGCGAGGAGAGGCCCCGGACCAGGCAGACTAATGTCAGTGACCCCTCAGAATCGAGCGCGCTGGCGGAGTCAGCGGGGGCCAGGATAGACACAGAAGCGTTCTCTGTTGAACTGTCTGAAAAATATAAGTATATTTAATAAATAAATATAACACTCAGGGTTATCAAGATGTAAAAAAACATATTACTTAATGATATATGTTTTTACAGGACCCAGCGCTAATGCAAAACTGTGTAGGAGCTAAACTAGACAGGATTTGGGTTCTCAGAGTAACTTACCCTACAATTTTAACACTGAGAGAGTAAAGTGTATTTTCAGGGGGTAAAATGCGACATTACCTTGAATATTCTCTATTCAATATTGTACAATCTTTAATTGCAGCGGGGTAGGGATTTGTTTTAACTGCAGTGTTACTTTGCTGTACAACCACGCGTGTATTCTGAGGTATAAAGTATATCATTACTACAATGCATAGCATAGCACTTGGTTTGGTTAATTTCGTACCTGCTACAACGTTCAATGCGGCCCCATTGGAAAACTCCAGGTCCATAACGGGTGGTTGCGCGCAGTAATATGTACCAGAATCTTCTCGCTCTGTCTTTGTAATCTTCAGCTTGAAGGTGTCCGAGCGGTTCGATTCATCGGTGTATTTGCACGGGGACGCGTTGCATTTCGTGTCCAGTCTTTCCATTACATCACTCGCGTTCTTTTCGAACCAGAGCAGCCGGACCCCATCGGATGCTATCACTGCACTCGAGGTGCAGGTGAACTCCACCGGAGACTCCCCGGCTGAAGCAAAGTGGTGAGACGAGCGTAAACTGAGACTCGTTTCGGAAACTAGAAGACAAAAAAAAATAACAAACACACACATCAGAGCACATAGCTAGTCAATAACAACACACACACACACACACACACACACACAGCTAGTCCACACGACAGGACTGTGCGCACAAGCTGTTTATTTCAATAGCTTCATTGGGTGCGTTTTTTACTATATGGAGAAATCGTGCTGTTAGCATTGGAGTAAACGTTGTGAGAATCCGAATTCCTTTAACACGCGATATCAATAGATTAGAAGACTTTGAGAAACGCTTCCCTCGCACAGTAAAAACACTTACCGTATTCTACAGCACATTTACATTAATATTGACATGAGTTTTTTCCAGCTTTTTTTTTTAAATTACGGTAAAATTTATTAGTATTACTGTAAAATACTTCTTAATTGTACATAATACGCAAATATATAATAGAATCAATCTTAAGTGGTTTTATTAAGTCAATATTCAAGTAAATATATTGTAAAAAGACGGTTTTTGTACAGTGTGCGTTGTATCTGTCTTCATAACGGCATTTCTTTAGGGTTACTGCCGACGTGTTTAACACTCTGAATTGGTCATGTAACACAAACAGCGCGTTAATCCAAACTGGTATTAAGTGTTCATTTCAACGCTTGGTTGCTGGTCGTGTGTTAGTGTATTAGTCCGATCACTGCGTCATTTCAATAATGTAATGTTTTCCAAGTTTGGGGTCGATACGGCTGTGCGTGTTTCTGTATCTCTGCAGGCACGGCAGTGTGCGTATTTATTACCTCAAGATGCGTCTTTTATATCATATACCTGCCTTTCTTAAAAACCTCTGAATCTCCATTTCAATTCCCACTCACTAATCTAGAAAGAATGGAGGACGAACAGGCACTCTGTGTGTGAAAATGTCAGACCGCTTTGTGTTTTAATCGGGCGTCTTAAACAGCCTCCTGCGTTTTACCGTGCGCGGCTCTGTGTTCCTTTTCTCTTTACTGTTTGAAATGAATCAAAGCGGTTTGATTTCTTAGGCACAACACGGGTGTTCTGGCACACTACTGTATATGTATATTTATGTATATATGTATTGATTTTTTAATTAAACTTCTCTACCATTTTTAATGAAAATCCCTAGCCCTACTTATATAGTTATAATATTTAAATGGTAAAGCGGGGAAACGATTAATGCTATTACAGATAATAATAATAATAAATTGCACCGTACCCTATGTTTAAATATAAGTCTTGAGAATCAAACTTTAAAGCGATTTCAATTGCATTTGAATTGCTTGTGTATATAATATAGATTCACGAACAAACCCCGTGTCTTCTCGTCTGGTTCACAGTGTAGATTAACATGCGCTGCGTTGTAATTTGGTAACTCGTCTGAAGTATATATTATACGATTAAATAAAATCAGCCCTGCTGTGTGTTTAAAACATCCTGCTGAAACTTGTGCTTAATGCTGAAACATTTGTTGTCTATCAGTGTTGTCTGTCATACTTTATTTATTTTTATTTTTAAGAGCTAGTTTTAAAGAGAAACATCACATCACACGTTGACTGTTATACCAGAAAACAATATGTCATTAAAATAAGTTAAACTTACCTTCGAAATATACCGCGACCAAGGCGTATCCGAGAATGCGCCACATGCTTCCACGCTGCCGGCCGTGCTCGGATTCTGTTGCTGGCAATGTCAAATTCGTTACATCTGCGTGAAGAGTTATTGGATTTATACAGATATAAATATATTTACGCTATGTGGTTTTTTTTTTTTGCACCAGTCTGGTTCTAGCCAGTTGCAAAAATTCGTTGATGTTTATCGGATATGCTTACCCGCTCTGATCAGCCATGGGTCATTATTTTTGTTTTGTTTTGTTTTAACGCCCACATCCTCCCTCGTCCAAAATATACACGAGCCTGCATTTGTAAAGGTAATGGAAAAATGCACCTCGACCTCGAAGTGAGATGGTGTGGTAAACGCAGCTCAAATAGATGCTACAATAGATGCTACAATTGTGAACTTTCACATATACCGGAAACAGGGGAATTGAATAGTGTTTTATAAAGGTAAAATTTATTTTTAAAAGTGAAGTAATCTTTGAGACCGTGAATTTAATTAAATACATTAATATTATATGTAGCAACGTTATAACAAAAGGTTGAAATGATTGCAGGTGTGTGCGTGTGCGTGTGTGTGTAAACAAGATACCAGGCCACAAATATTTTCCATTATTTCAGCCCACCTTTAAATACATTTGAAATATAAGCACAGTATACAGAAAACACAGATTTATTGAATGGCGAAATGGTCTTTAAATGACAATCTGCTTAAGTATGAGAATCGAAGCACGTGGAAGGAGCCCGTTGCGGGTGTTCAAGTATATACATACATAAAGTTAGCATTGCATGACTGCGTTTTTGGTAATGCTGTATTCATTCTTAAAAGATGCTTTGTTATTACTGTCGTTGACAAGCATTCTAACCTTCAATGGCTCGGTTTAGGCACATCAGTCGATTGAATGGGACGTTGTCAAGCAAAAATCATCCTGTAGGAATGAACCAGCAGACCTAGTAGCCTCCCAACAGGCAGAGCGGGTCCGGATCAACCGCTTTAATGGACGTCGGCAGTTAGAAGAAACAGAAGGGCGGCAGTGGTGTGTGCGTCTCCGTGCAAGCGACCCGCCTGTTAAAATCATAGCAACTACACCTGAGATGAAAACAATCCTACAGCACGCGTCTGGTGTTTGAAAGGGGAAAGCACATATTGCAATGAACACCACAATCACCGGGGGGAACCGATTCCGTACCCCCTAAAATATTCTTAATTGTTCGACACGAATACATAATGGCTTGACACTAAAAAAAGCAGGGTATATATTCTTGAATCGGCACAATCTTCTAATTAGGGGGTTGAAACATCACTAGTTTTTTTTTTTTTTTTTTTTTTACATTTAGAAAAAGACGATGCAAACGTGGCCCTGAGTGAATGATTAGTGGATTTAGACCGGTTTGTGTTGAATTGAACGCCCGGTGCTTTCTTTGCCCGTTGTAAGACCAATGGGATATAGTTCTTAGCACTAACAAGACCGCTTCTCCTGGCGCGCTAACAACGGGATGGAGAGATCCAACCCTGTGCGTAATTACAGAAACATTCTCTTGGAGCAGGAAGGAAATGCGACACCCCGGATTCCAATCGGGTGGATGAGTCTTTCTCTAGACCCATCTTCATTAGTCATAAAAATGATCAGCCGCTCACAGCCAAACCAAACATCAAAGAATTAAAAGCAACCGATTTTAAGCACACCTTGTAATGCGTGTTTATTTTATTGTTTGAGAATATACTCTGGACGCATATACAATATAAAAAACTACGTACATCACTAAGCGTCTTTAATGAAGGATGTGTACAGTGTATGTTTAATTATTTCACATTGGGCTTACACTC
Source organism: Polyodon spathula (assembly GCF_017654505.1). NCBI lineage: Eukaryota > Metazoa > Chordata > Actinopteri > Acipenseriformes > Polyodontidae > Polyodon > Polyodon spathula. The sequence goes on along the minus strand of NW_024473079.1, from coordinate 9,973 downwards.
CTGTCATTTAGGCTAAGTTAAATACATACTGGTAGTCATCATACAGATAGAGTATTTAAATGTCAAACTGTGATAAAGTGGGAAATGCTTCGCGCTATTATACAGATTAGAATTGATAATACTACCACTAGTAGTACATGTGTGTACAGTGCAGTGTAAGTTTGCAATAGCAGCCTCCACAGCTCGCTGTAGCATTAGAGAGATTGCAGCAGAGCTCAGAAACTCAGTCCTTTTTTGGTCAAGTCGACTACACTGCAGGCAGCGTCCACTCTGCGCCTTCAGGTGGGCGTTGTGCTAGTCTGTGGGCGTGGTCTCCGACCACAGAATAAACGTAGTCGTTCAGCCCAGCCCTCGGTGAATAGGACAATAAAGTACCCCATTGATTGTGTGCGTGTGACACTGACAATGTATCATCAACTCAATGGTACATTACAAACTATAGTCAAGTCGACACGGCGCTGGAAATAAGATTCCTATTGCATAGCGGTTTCACCCATGCCAGGTTTTACTACGAGCTTGACACAGTTCTTGCAGTTTTAAATCTGAACCACAAGATGTCGCTGCTGGTACGCTGATAATGCACCGTAACGCAAACAGCCTGCCCGAAACTGTTTCATGATTTCAAAGAAAATCCTGTTTAATTGTGAATCAATTGGACCTGGGCCAGGAGAACATTATTAATATATCATTTAGATAGCGATAGGCAAATGGTATTATTATTATTATTATTATTATTATTATTATTATTATTATAACCGCGATAAAAAAAGACATATTTTCCCACTTAAACATTATCTATTACAACAATGTAGTAGTGTAACTATAATTGAATGTATTTTTTATTTTATTAATTTTTTTGCAGCAAATGTGTCTAGAAAAACGATATTCTCAGACTGCAGCTCAGAGTAGAGTGATTTTTCATGTTTTTGCTCTTTATCTATCTATCTATCTTTATTATATTTTTTTTTTTCTATAATTATATATATATATATATATATATATATATATATATATATATATATATATATATATATATATATATCTATATATATATATACACACACACACACACACACATATATATATATATATATATATATATATATATATATATATATATATATATATATATATATATATATATGCATGTTTTATTGTAATTTTTACCCTATACATTTGTAGACTTACTGAACAAGGGTTACCCAGCAAAAACAAGAAGAAGAAAATGTGTTGTATACGCAATGACTCTACCTCATCAATAAATAAATGAGTCGATCAATGAATGACCAGGAATATCAGCATTCTTGTCTCGTCTTTGTGTTTGGTGTTTATAGGGGGGAAACGGAGAAACCAATAGTTTCTTATCTCTGTATCAGTGAAACGGAGGCTGTGTTTCCTGGCCGCTTTTCACCTATTGTTAATCCTATCCTAGAGCACTCGCCCAAGTCTTACAATGCAGAAACCCGGGGGTACTGTTCCAGACACACCTCATTATCTGAGTGAGCATCGCTTTACTACACAGCACATTGCATTGCAACTCCGAGTCCTCGGTCTGTGCGTAATTGAAACTGCTATCATTCTTCCCATCTCTCCCTCTCTCTCTCCCCCTGTCCTTCTCTCCCTCTCTCGTATTCTCTCTAACACACAAATGCATGTCAGCTTTTATTTAAAGATATTGCGTGTGATTTAAACTATAAATACACCTTATACCGCATATCAATGTTGTGTGCATTTCTGTACAACATCTGAAATAACAACTTGAATGAATGTGCTGATAATAGATATCTACTTAATCACAATCCCTTACTCTGTACTTGTGCATTACCGATTTGTGTTTTGTTAAAAATGTGAATACATGCAATACATACCCACATAACGACCTAAATAGTGACCGGTCTTAATAGCGCCGTGAAATCTACAGCCCTTTCGTGCGCCTCGTTAACACGGTATTGCTATGGTGATGATGTGAACGAGTGGCTCAGTAAATAGCAAGCTGGATTGATATAGTAAAGCGGAGGTATTTAGATCAGCCCGTTTTTAGATCTTAAAGCCATCTGCCATCTGACTGAGCTAGCCGGGCTGACTGGTAGCAGAGTCTGTAACTTTAATCAACTGAGCTATGAACTTCTGTTTGAGAAAATGTAAACTAATATATTCATATTTGAAGTAAATGCGGCTTTATTATCATAATGAAAACACATTACAAGTGACCTCACTTCTGTAACTAAAAGACAATAAAACAAAGACGTTTCTATACCAGGAGTCGAACCCGGGCCGCCTGGGTTAAAAAACTAGAAATCCTAACCGCTAGACCATATGGGAAGCTGCAAAATAAAAGTAAGGACATGCAACAGTAGATCGTATTCAGTACAATGATTGGTATTTAAAAGTGAACCACTAACACGTTAGAAATGTAGTCAGATTTAAGACTTTAAGATATGTATTAAAACTATTTGAATGTATCATATAACAT
>NW_024473079.1:0-2500 GCF_017654505.1 Polyodon spathula | reverse complement strand
TTTATTAAAACTATGAAAATACATTTCAAGTGAAGCTTAATACTTTTAAAAGGACAGGAGCTAAATTGTTTTAACATTTTACAATGATCAGTTTGTAAAAGTGCTTATTAAAACGATAACTTCCTTGTTGCTTTGTGTATTGCCTTAAAGCATACATTGATGGGTCCCGGACCATCGTGCTGGGCACATAACGTGGAGGTCGTTACATCAAACCATCCTCTGCAAGTAAGTTTATTCTTGTTTCTTTGGAGTAGTGAAGAAAAGATAAACTAAGGCAAGACTGTATTATATTTGCAATCAACGAAATGGGCATTGAAATATAAGGCCGCTCTTGTCGTTGTGAGAAACCAGGAATCCTAAGTAGCTAGTATGTATTGGTATAGTCGCACAGTGCAATCCACGACTTATATTGCATTACAAACACGTTAGAAATGCAAGCAAACTTCGAAGCTGGTTTAATGTGCCTTAAAACTATTTTAATGATCAGAAAACATATTACTTTGAAAAATAAATTGTTTTAACATTTCCAATGATCACATTGAAATGTGCTTATGTTTGCAAAAACTTCTGATGTTGCTTTGTGTATTGCATTAAAGCATACATTGCCGAGTCCCGCACCATCGACACTGCAGCACAAGACGTGGTCTCGGTTACAGCAGAGCGGAATGCAAGTAAGCTTATTAATGTTTCTGTAGTGTAGTGGTTATCAAGTTCGCCTTGCGTTTAAAAGTCCCACGATGGAAACATACCGTTGATATTTCTGGCGATCTCCTGTTTGTGAGAGCAGCAGTCGACTGTTCAAATAGTCTCTCTGTGCTTTTCACGATTTAACCTGCATTTAAAAAGAGACAGAGTATTGGAATGACAATCGAAACTGGTGAGAAAACTGCCTGTGAACAAACTGAGCAGAAAAGTTATAGACTGTATATTGCATGATATATTTGGGAGAAAAGAAAACAGATCATCTCTGATTTGCAACGTTTCCAAAGTTCAGGAAACTTACTGCAATGCCGTTGCCGACCTTGCCTTGGATTGGACCAAACCCAACACAGGACATTATTGTTCATGTAAATAGATTACTTGCTGAAGACAAAAAACTCTTTTGTCATTCCTAAAAGATTAACTGAGACAATAAACTAAGTTGTATTATATTTGCAATCAACGAAATACTGGATATATTGAAATATGAGCTAGTTGCTGGACACCTTCAAATCAAAGGTTAAAAAGTGGAAGAGAAACAGAAAGGATGACCCCGACGTGATTTGAACACGCAACCTTCTGATCTGGAGTCAGACGCGCTACCGTTGCGCCACGAGGTCCTAGCGCTGTAAATGCATTTATTTATCTCCATACATTAACCCTATTTGGAGAATGCGGGCATCGATCCCGCTACCCCTCGTATGCTAAGCGAGCTCTCTACGCTCTGTAGAAGGGGCTGTCACTCTAATCAACTGAGCTCTGTGACAACGAATATATTCATATTTGAAGTAAGTGCGGCTTTATTATCACAATGAGATACAAGTGACCTCACTTCTGTAACTAAAAGACAATAAAACAAAGACGTTCCCATACCGGGAGTCGAACCCGGGCCGCCTGGGTGAAAACCAGGAATCCTAACCGCTAGACCATATGGGAAGCTGCAAAATAAAAGCAAGGACATGTAACAGTGAACCACTAACATAGTTAATTACAAACACGTTACAAATGCAAGCAATCTTTAAGATATTTATGGTATTAAAACTATTTTTAATGTATCATATAACATATTACTTTGAAAAAAATACTAAATTGTTTTAGCATTTCCATTGATCAGTTTGAAATGTGCTAATGTAAACAGGCATCTTCCTTGTTGATTTGTGTATTGCATTAAAGCATACATTGCCGAGTCCCGCACCATCAACACTGCAGCACAAGACGTGGTCTCGGTTACAGCAGAGCTGAATGCAAGTAAGCGTAGTAATGTTTCTGTAGTGTAGTGGTTATCAAGTTCTCTTCCTACGCGATATGTCCCACGGTGGAAACATGGCGTATTTTTTGGCGATCTTCTGTTTGTGTGAGAAGCAGTAGTCTGTGTCAAATAGTCGCTCATTGCTTTTCACGATTTAACATGCATTTAAAGACAGAGAGTTTTGGAATTAGCAATCGAAACCGCTTGGTAATTCATGAGTACAGCAGGTGTAGCAGAGCGGCGCAGCGGAAGCGTGCTGGGTCCATAACCCAGAGGTTGATGGATAGAAACCATTCTCTGTTAGCTTGTTTTTCTGCTGGCAGAGTAGTTTTTTAAAAAAGATAAACTAAGGCAAGACATCGTATTATATTTGCATTCAGTGAAATACTGGACATACTGAAATATGAGCTAGTTGCTGGACAGATTCAAATTGGAACAAAAAGGATGACCCCGACGTGATTTGAACACGCAACCTTCTGATCTGGAGTCAGACGCGCTACCGTTGCGCCACGAGGTCCTGGCGAAGTAAATGCTTTCGTTGTATAGGGTGGG